>NC_056625.2:149124272-149139272 GCF_002870075.4 Lactuca sativa
AGAATAATATATTAAAGGAGAAATCATATTGTTTAATTAATATTAGTCAAGAATTAATAAGAATTAAGTTTGTGGCTAAAAGACATTAATTAAACTTAAGGGACTAGAACTGTCAATTGTGTGATAGTTGAATATTGAGCTAATGGACTCCATATTAAAGGGGTGGACGAATTCTATGGGGAAACCCATTAGAAATCGTCCAAAGGCCTTTAAGAAAGGGGTTCATGGGTTGCTTAGGGCCTAAGCATCCAAATTAGGGTTTCCTTCTTTGATAACCCTAATAGCCTCACTATTTAAAGATCCCTAGAGCACCAAAAACATGGGCAAGTAACTCCTTAGGGTTTTGGATGGTTTTTGGGTGTCTACTTCTCTTCTCCTCTTCATCCTTTTTCTCTTGGTGTTTGTGAGCCATTAGAGGAGTGACATTTGTGACTCTAAGCTTTCTAAAGTCAATACAAGAAGGAATTGAGATTGTTATTGCTATATAACAATCAAGGTATGATCTAAACCCTAATTCATATGTTATATTGATTAGATCTAGGGTTTTAAGTCTTGGATTAAAAGCATGTACAATAGAGAAATCTAGATCCAAACATTAGGGTTTGCATGAGCACATAGGATGTCTTTTGGCTAAAACCCATCAGTGGTATCAAAGCCTAGATTGGTTTCTATTGTATTGATGCATATTTGATCGAAATCATCACTAAAAAATCGAAATTTTTTGATTCTGAGTGTTTGACTTGCCGAGTCACTTGGTGCACTCGCCGAGTCAGGTGTACTCGACGAGTCCAGGTCCAGACTCGACAAGTCTAAACGTCTGACAGCTCGTTTTCGCGATTTTCTTCCTGTTTTGGCTTTGGATAACTACCTTAAATATGTTTTTGTTATAAAATCCGAATTTTATCAATATTTGGTGATTATCCTTACCTAAATAGAAGATAATTGTCAAAATTTAGATAATCTCTTGTTTTATTAGATAAAATTTGATTATTTGTAATTTAGATTTGAATTATCTTGTGAAAAGTTTTAATTTTTCCCCTTTAGGTTTTATAGTTTAAATTTGAACTTAATAGTTTTGTTTTGAAATTTAAATATTTAAAACCCTAATGTTTTGAAAAAGTTTCAAAACTTGCCCTCAAGTTTTGGAATTTAAATTTTTGATTAAAAAGTTTGATTTTGAAATATTTAAATTCTAAACCCTAATGTTTTGAGATGATTCAAAACTTGCCCTCAAGTTTTGGAATTTAAAAGTTGATTAAAAGGTTTAATTTAGGAAAGTTCAATTCTAAAACCCTAGTATTGTTTTGAAAAGTTCATATCACACCCTTATGGTTTTATTGATTAATTAAGGTGTATAATTAAAAGAGATTTAATAAATCTATAAACGTTTTGGTTTACAAATTAATTGAATTAAAAGTATAATTGTTAAATTTGACCACATAGTATTTTAAAAGTGTAAAATATACCCTATACTATATATAACATTAAAAGTCTAATATTATATATGTATGAGTAAAGTGTCAAGTCTTACCGTTAGTAGGCCTCATTCACGAAGCTGGTCTATAAGGGGTGTTTAAGGAAATTGCCTATAAAATGGTGATTGAATGGGTATCCACTCATACCCACCGCACTCTTGACTAGTGGAGGGTCGTTAGCTGAAAGGGTAGGATAGGACAGAAACCTTCCATTATAAGTATAATGAAGTATAAAAGTAACTAAATGCTTTCATAAAAATTCCCAATCTTTGTTACTTTAGGCAAAAGTGAATTGATGCAATTCCATGAAATTACACTTTGTGCCCTTGCGAAGACGTTAGTGGAGCGTGTGTGGTTAACCGGCACACTAAATGGTTCTAAACAAAGGTAGTAAAGGGTGACTCAATGTTTGTCATAGTTTGGTGGAGCGTGTGTGGTTTACCAGCACATCGAATAGGTGACCGTAACATGTGAGGGCACCATGTAGATTTGCATGGTTATTCACACCCGCTTTGTGATCCTCGGCATCCCAGTCACAAACTAGAGGGGCATATTGAGATTTAAACATGCCATTGAAAAGTTCAATGAATCTCATAGAATCTAGGAGTTTTCAATACATTTAAAAGTTAATCTATTTTTTGTTTTTCATGGTGGAAAATTAGTGAATCGTCATTCACTTACCTTCAAATGTTCTGCAGTTAGGGTTACGGCATCCCTCTCCCGAGTTGTGGAATATTGTGTTGGGTCCTAGCCTTAGTATATCATTTGGGTGATTTACAAAGGACTCAATAAATCAACTAACTTGAATTCGTTTTCTCCCGTTTTGTAGATGTCAAAGTTCGACAACTATGGTCTTCCCAAATCCAGTGGAACAAGCATTCCACATGAAGATGATATTCCACGATTCGATCGAGGAACAAGAAATCATGCTTCACTTCCTCCTCCTCCTCCTCCTGTTGTTCTCCCTAACCCACAAGATCGAAGAATTGACAGGTTCAATGTCACAAAAGCCCTATTGGTAATGAAACATGAAGATGCTAAACCCGTGTGTGCCCACGTTCTAGGAATGAAATCACACATCGATAGGCTGATAATGTTGGGTGTGTCATTCCCTGATGAGTTGGCTATAGGCTGGGTTCTACAGTCACTCCCTGAATCATATAATGAGTTCAAAAGAAAGTATTATATGATGGATCATGACTCAAACCTCATTGACCTAACTTACATGCTCATTGCTGCTGAATCAGAAATGATTTGGCAAAGCAATGGAGCATATTTGTTGGGAAAGTCAACCAACCATGCTTCCGAGGACGTTCTAGGAGAACCGACCTGCGTTTGATGCCAAGAGAAAGGCGTTGGATACAAGTCTGCCCTAAGAGCCTGAAGAGTCCAGAAGATGGGAGAGTCAATGAGTATGGTTGTACTTCAGGTAAAATCCACTATCTAACTTCATTGAGTTTCTATTCGTTGATTCTTAATATATGATGTGATAAGATTGCATTTAAATGTTTTGCAGGATCAGTGAAAAGAGAGGAAGCTTCATGAAAGAGCAAGATGAGTCTAATCACGAAGAAATGGATCTCGATCGCATGGATTTGAAGATTAGATTTTGAGCTTAGAAAGTTATGATAGAGTTGTTAGAAAATTTTCTTTTGGCTACATAGTTTTCAGTTGATTTTGCATTGTAAGGACAAATGTTTTCTGCTGCTTTTATGAATAAAATAAATTTTGGTTTGACTCATTTATTTATTTATTTCCTTGCAATGAAATCGTTATGAAAAGTTGATGTTTGAATATTTCTACAACGAATGGATGTGATTCTTAATTATGATAATTGTGAAATGTCGAGAATTTGCCAAATAGGGAGAGTTTCTCATCGCCCAAATTTCAATTGGACAGAAATTTGGAATCACGCAACTTGGTTGCACGAAGAATGAGAAATTTCATATTTGGAAATTACACTAATTCGTTGACAAGTGTCAAGTAAAGGACTAGGAGATCGAGTACACAAAGTTGTGTGTTGATCAAGTCCACCACAAGAGTAACAAGACATTCGTCTTGGTTTACTAAAGGTTTAGTAAATATGATTATACTTACAAGATTAAGTGTAATTCTGAATTGATTGAAAAGGTTTAATCAATAGCAGAACGAATAAGAAGAATCAAGTAGGCAGAAAGATAAAAGTTTCTCTATTCTAAGAAGAAGGGAGAGTACCTTTTATGCTTTATGATAGGTATTAATGATTAAGAACCATATCTCAATTGATCCTCTAAATGAATCTTTGTGCAATTGTATGTCTAAGAAAGAGGAATCGGGAATTGAAGAAATGGTTAAATCAAGAAGTCAATCATACTTCGTTCCAAAAACAAGTCGTAGAGTTAAGATTATGACATTGAGTGACAAGTCTCAAGAAGGTTTATAACATTCATCAAGTGTAGAATTTGGAAAAAGGATTTTCTTATTTTCGTACATTTGAAATTGGAAAGTTGTGATGTCTTGGATAAAACAAAGACCAACTAGGACCAATTTTATGAAATGCTTTGTCTTGATAAAACTACACTAACTCTTGAATATTCGTTTGTCAAGAAATGTTCATTGACAAAAGAATCTTATATGTTAAGGAGTCAGTGGGAGTCTTAATGGTCTTGAAAGGTTTCAAGAACAAATCAAAAATAAACCTTATCAATCATCACTAGCACACGAGTTGAGGTTTACAACCTATCGTGTTGACATTATCTTGTTTTCTGTATCGTTCCAATTGAGTTAGTTATGCATGTGAGCCCTATGAGTTCTCATTTGAATGCATAGAAGGCAAGGACCTTGATCAATGAAAAGTACATTGATAGGAAAGGGTAAGCTGCTTGGAAGACATGGTGGGCAGCCGTGTTACCATAAGGTAAGAAATCAAGATTGAGAAAGCTCGGTCCATATGAGTTTGAATTTGTCGCAAACCTTGGTTTTGACAAATTCACATGGATAGGAACACATACACCATTAAAATCTAAGTGTCATAAGTTTCCCTCCTTCATGAAAATTACTGTGAGGAGATGCTTTCACTAATAGATATTTTAAGAATATAGTGATTGTGAAATTGTATACTCGAATTCGATTATGGTTACGGTATCCTTTTCCATGATTCGAATTGTGAGATTTGGCAATTAGTCTTAATTGTTTAGACACACACATGAGCTATCTAAAGGAAAGGTGTATAAGCTTAGATAAAGGATTATCAAAGCATTAGGTATTAGAAACATGAACTTAAGAAATTCAATAGGTATTGTTTTTCTGAAAGTTAAGTTATTTCTGAATACATGTCAAAGCTAGTGGGAGCATAAGTGTTATGTTTATAATGATCATCATGATAGTGGGAGCATAAATGTTATGATTGTATGATTATTGAGGCAAGTACTGCAAGTTAGCAATATTAATTATTGAAAACAAGAGTCATACTTTGCAAAGTAGTAAGGATGTAAAGTTGTTTTGCTATAATTAAGGGAGAGAATATTATGCTTCATTTCAAATCTAAAAGCTTAGGTTGTGGAATGTTAATAAATTTAGTCAAGGATACATAGTGTGTTCTTAAATTTCGATTATGATTACGGCATTCCTCTTCATATTTCGAATTATAAGAACGTAGCACATAAAATATTATGGCAGAAGATTGATAAAGTATCAAATCTTTATGTAAGACATTATGCATCGTGTCCCATACGCTTCCGGTATAGGATCGATTGCAAATCTTGTACAATTTGACCATTCTAAAATTTCCCAAATGTCTAGCACATTTAGAGGGAAAAGGATAAGAATCGGTTTTGACTAAGATAATTAAACAACTATCAAAGGACAATCCAAAGTTCGTCAAGGATTGGTCACTTGTGAGTAGTTGGAAGTATAGTATTGGATGGAGCATATCGACATAATTATGGATAGATAAGATTCTATTAAAAATGAGTTGTCATATGGTAAGTATGGAATGGTTTCCATATTGGGAATTGGATATTGAGAATCAATGTCTAGATTAGAAACTTTTATGCAAGAAGGATGTTCAAAGGAATGTACTTTGAGTGAGAGACATCACATCTATGGAATTGTCTTGTAACAATTTCTGATAGAGAGCTTTGTAATTCATTGGCAATAGTCATTGTGACATTAGTGCAGTGACATCACAAAAGAATCATTGCATAAAATGTTAGAATCTAACATATTCTATAAGTGGCAAGAATTTGATATTCTTATACTTATGATAAGGATTGGGAGTTGTGAAATGAGTATGATTGGAAATGTGTTCATTTGATATATTTCACAAAGTAAGAACCATAAGTAAACATTGTGTGCATGCTAAGAGCATGGGACAAGTGTGGTAATAATTCAAGTAAGAAGTTGATTACCCGAAACGACAAATAATGAGTAATCGATATGGTGATAAATAAAAGGTGTTTTATTTATACTCAAAGGTTTGAGACCATATGGGCATAGTATTATTCTTGTGTTTCACTTTGCACGTTTTGACTTCCTGAATAATTTAATTGGTTGAGAACAGTCAAATTATTCGAACGGGCCACAGTCGTTCATATGTTGGAAGTAGATATGAAAGAAGACTGTCGTGAATTGGTGTGTGGGTTGTCTAAAGTGAATTAGACATAAGCAATTGTTTGCTGCAACATTCATGAGTGCTTATGAATATGATTTGAGCATTGGATTAAACCCACGCTCACTTGGATCACTCCATGAATTGTATCCCGAGTGATTGGTGAGACGATAATATCTTATATTCTTGAAACCGAGATGTGTGAGTTCTATCTTGCAAATCAGTTGCACATTGATAATATGTAAACGCACCAGTAATTTGGTGTTATAAAACATATTGTTGTGTGTGATTTGGTGAGTGAGTGAAAGCGAGCATTGAGTCAAAGTTTATCCGTTCCTTTTATCGAAAGTAGGATGAAAGTGATATATGTGGGCCCCTCGATGATTTAGTGATGACACCTAAGCGCTTGGCCAAGCCGGGACTAAATTGATGTGTTCAATTATAGTCTGTTATCAGTTGTCATAAATCTGAATTCGGGAAACCACACATAGACAAAGAGAATGATTTAGATCCATGTCTCAGTCTATACGATATCAAGAATAGAGGAATATATGATCCCTTATTTAAGGACGTGCATATTTGATAAGATCAGAGTTAACAGAGGCTTTGGAAAGCTACGATTGCAGATCAAGATCTGAAGTCATACGCAGAATAGTTATTAGACATATCCAAGTGGGAGACTGTTGGATTAGTGTCTAAGTCCATAACTATTTTGGTATTTACTTGACCCGATGGTGCATGGTCCTTTTGGGTTGCCTTCACCAAAGCAACTTGATAGGATGAATTATGGAGAGAAAGGATTAATTACGATTTATTAATATATTATGAGAATAATATATTAAAGGAGAAATCATATTGTTTAATTAATATTAGTCAAGAATTAAGAATTAAGTTTGTGGCTAAAAGACATTAATTAAACTTAAGGGACTAGAACTGTCAATTGTGTGATAGTTGAATATTGAGCTAATGGACTCCATATTAAAGGGGTGGACAAATTCTATGGGGAAACCCATTAGAAATCAGACAAAGGCCTTTAAGAAAGGGGTTCATGGGTTGCTTAGGGCCTAAGCATCCAAATTAGGGTTTCCTTCATTGATAACCCTAATAGCCTCACTATTTAAAGATCCATAGAGCACCAAAAACGTGGGCAAGTAACTCCTTATGGTTTTGGACGGTTTTTGGGTGTCTCCTTCTCTTCTCCTCTTCATCCTTTTGCTCTTGGTGTTTGTGAGCCATTAGAGGAGTGACATTTGTGACTCTAAGCTTTCTAAAGTCAATACAAGAATGAATTGAGATTGTTATTGCTATATAACAATCAAGGTATGATCTAAACCCTAATTCATATGTTATATTGATTAGATCTAGGGTTTTAAGTCTTGGATTAAAAGCATGTACAATAGAGAAACCTAGATCCAAGCATTAGGGTTTGCATGAGCACATAGAATGTCTTTTGGCCAAAACCCATCAGAAACTTCCAGGAGAAAACTTCGAATTGGGAGGGAGATCCTCCCGGTGAACTGACCGTACCCCAAACCGACATAGGTGAACAAGTAGAGTATACTAGGGCGCTTGAGAGAACCGTGTCGAAGGAACTTGGCAAAATGACCCCGTAACTTCGGGAGAAGGGGTGCTCTCCTATATTTTGATTAGGAAAGCGGCACATACCAGGGGGTAGCGACTGTTTATTAAAAACACAGGACTCACAAAGTCTTGAAGGAATACAAGCAACATCAAGGTATGTATTTCTACTAGTTTTATATTTTATTTATTCACCATGCCATGCTAGTTAGGAAATAACCTTGAAAAAGAAATTTGCATGTATATAGAGAAAACACAGATTCAAGGTTATTAGGGTTGCATGGACACTTAGGAAGTGTTAGAATGCTCAAAACCCATCAGTGGTATTAGAGCCTAGGATTGTTTTCTATATACTTGATGCAAAACTGCTTGAAAATCGAAAATTTTGCTCACTGTCGACTGGACTCGCCGATTTCATGGGGAGGACTCACCGAGTCCATGAACAAATTCATCCTACTCGTCGAGTAGGATCATGCACTCGACTAGTAGGTGCGTGCTGGGCAGTCTTTTAGTGTTTTGTTGCTGGAAATGGATTAAAATCATTATCCCAATCTGTTTTGGACTTGTAAAATCTGTTTTTCAAAATGATAATGATTATGTTAACCCATTTTCCATGGCTTTTTATCAATTTTCAAGTATTGTATATGTTAATATGATTCTTGAAATTGCTTGATATGAATTTGTGTTCTTATGAGTTTTTTAGAAGATCATAGGAATTGTGTGTAACCTCCATGTGTGTTTAATTCATGATCTTAATGACAATCATGGAGTTCATAACTTGTCCTCAAGTTATGGATAACCAAAAGTCACTTCTTTAAATTGTGATTAAAGAACAAAAAAGGTTTCATAAAATGAAGAGTCTTCATTTTTATGAACCATTAAAACTCATAAGTTACAAACTGAAGAGACTTGGAATAGTTTCAATTCTTGGCCTCAATTTTCGGAATTTGAAAAGTCTTACACTCTAATACTTTAATTCCAAACTAAACCTTAGATTTTTAAAAAAGTTTAAAAACCAACACTTATACTATTATTATAATTTTATTATATAGATATGTATAAGAATATGTCATTCTTACCATTAGTAGGCCTCATTCACGAAGTCGGTCTATAAGGGGGGTATAAGGTTGTTGCCTATAAAATGGTGACTTAATGGGTGTCCACTCTCACCCACCGTTTCCTTGATCGGTGGAGGGTCATTAGCCGAATGGGTAGGATATGACTTTAAATTCTCATTAAAAGTATAATGAATTATAAAGTAACTATACATTATAAATTCCCAATCTTAGTTACTTTAGGAAAATGTGAATTTGGTGCTAGCCCATAAAATTACACTTTGTACCTTACCAAGTCGTTAGTGGAGCGTTTGTGGTTAACCGGCACACTAACATGGACTAGTAAGAGTGGCAAAGGGTAACTTGACTTTATTATAGATCGGTGGAGCGTGTGTGGTTAACCAGCACATCGATTAGGTAATATTGTTAAGGGTACCAAGTCAATTTGTATGGTTATTCACACCTTGTTTGTGATCCTCGGCATCCCAGTCACAAACTTGAGAGGGCACATGCGAGATTCAAACATGCCATTGAAAGGTTCAATGTATCTCAAAAGATCTAGGAGTTTCAAAACCAATAAAACCTAATAATAAAATATTTCGTTCTTATGGTGGAAATTGGTAAATCGTCATTTACCTACCTTCAAATATTTTATAGTGTGGATTACGACATCCCTCTTCCACTTATAAATAGTTTGTTGGATCCTAGCCTTAATATTTCATTTTGGTGACTTATTAAGGACTCTTAATCTAATGAAACTTATCTTCCTTTTATTCCAGATGTCTTCCAATAACGCTGCTAGCTCAAACCCTACAGGCTCCTTTTCCCTAATGAACTTGTGTGGTAACGTCATCTTTAATGGATCCAACTTTAATGAGTGGATCAGAAACATTAGGATGATTACCCGCTATGAGGACAAAGAATATGTCCTTGACAGGGAACTTAAGGTTGTTAATGAAGCCACTGCTACTCCAGAAGAGCTTACGGAGTTCATTGCACATGAAAAGGATGCCACCAAGGTTTCATGCATCATGATGGCCACAATGACTCCGGAACTCCAAAAATCTTATGAAGATTTCTACCCCCATGAGATGCACCTAGATCTGATGGAAAGGTACCATCAAAGCGCGCGTCAAGAGAGGTATGAAATCATTTCCTCCATGATAACCGCAAGGATGAAGGATGGTGAACCCATCACCGGTCACTTGCAGAAGATGCAGAGGTTCGTTGACCGGTTGCTAAAGCTCAATGTTGACTTCCCTGAGGAATTGGCGATTGACATCATTCTCCATTCCTTACCTCCAAGTTATGATCAGTTTCGTATGACTTATCATATGAACAAGGAGGAAGTCACACTTAGCAAACTTCAAGGACTCTTAAGGACAGCTGAAAATGGCCTTAAGGGTAAATCGGTTGCTACTTCTACTCCTTTAACATCCCCTGTTCTTGCAATTGGGCAAGGGAAGGGTAAGAAGAGGAAAAGCCCTTCGAAGGGTACCAAGGGTAAGACTCTTGATGGTTCCTCTTCGAGTGGGACAAAGAAAGGTCCCATTACTCCTTCTTCAAACCCAAAGGAAGCATAGTGCTTCTATTTCCAGGATAAGGGACACTTCAACCGAAGCTGCGCCAAATATCTGCAATATGTAAAGGATGGGAAGGTTAAACCCACCCATGCAGGTATTTACACAATATTGTCTAACAACTCATCTAATGCTAATTGTTGGGTGCTTGATACACGGTGTGGTATTCACATTTGTACTGATTTGCAGGCACTAAGAAGAAGTGAGCAAGTGGAGCACGGGAAGATAAACTTAGTCATGGGCAACAGGAAAGCATCACCTGTTACCAAGACAGGAGTTTATTCTTTATTGCTTAATAATGGGTTAATGTTAGATTTTAATAAGTGTTGTTACTCGCCCGAAATGGCGAGAAATATTATTTCTTTTCATGGCTTGTACAAACAAGGTTTTACATTTTCATTTGATAATAAAAATGGTGGTATTAATGTTTATTACAATGATGTATTTTACTTTAAAGCACTACGTTGTGATGGTGTATATGAAGCTGTGAATGTTGTAGACAATTTAGGAAATAATGTGTTGTATATTGATTCTTCTGATAGCTTGGACAAAGCATCCTTGTGGCATTGTCGTCTTGGACATGTTAACAAGAAGCGCATAGGCCAACTCCAAAAGGCTAGAGAATTGGAATCATTTGACCTCAAGTCAGATGATAGTTGCGAGTCTTGTTTACTTGGAAAAATGACAAAGTCACCCTTCACAGGTACATGTGATAGGGGTGAAGGTTTGTTGGACCTTGTACGCACAGATGTGTGTGGGCCCTTCAGAGTTGCTACAAGGGATGCTAATCGTTATTATGTGACTTTTACTGATGATTACAGTAGATATGGATATATTTACTTAATCAAGCATAAGTCAGAAACCTTTGAAAAGTTCAAAGAGTTTAAGCAGGAAGTTGAGAATCAATTGGGCAGGAATATCAAGATGCTCTGATCCGATCGGGGAGGAGAGTATCTTAGCATTGAGTTCCTTGACTATCTTAAGGAATGTGGGATTGTCTCACAATTGACACCTCCCAGGACATCACAGTTGAATGGTGTAGCTGAGAGGTGCAATCGAATCTTGTTGGATATGGTTCATTCCATGATGAGTCGAGCTTCGTTACCAATCTCGTTCTGGGGGTATGCCTTAGAGACTGCCACCCATATCCTTAATCTAGTCCATACTAAAAAGGTTGCCAAAACACCTCACGAGATGTGGACTGGGAAAGTGCCCAATTTGGACCACATCAAGATTTGGGGTTGTGAAGCTTTTGTGAGGCGTGAGACTCATGACAAGCTTGAGCCCCGAAGCGAGAGGTGTATTTTCATCGGCTACCCACAGAGATCCTTTGGTTACCTCTTCTACAGACCCAGTGATAATGTGGTCTTTGTAGCAAGAAGAGGAGTCTTTCGTGAGAGAGAATTCATAAGCCAAGGGGACAGTGGGAGGCAAATTGACCTTGAAGAGCTTCAAGAGTCAAGTGGTGAAGGAACCTCAAATGCTATCAACCAACCTGAGGAGGAAACTCCTGTTGAGCTGATAGATGAGTCTGTACCTCCAAGACATTCCACTAGGGTGAGGAACACACCTGAATTTTATTATGGTTATCACATCACCACTGAAGGTGATATATTTATCAGTGATAGTACACTGATAGATTTGGATGAACCTAATAATTATAAAGAAGCCATGGCAGGCCCTGAGTCTGCGAAATGGAAGGAGGCTATGGACAACGAGATTCCATCCATGTATGACAATCAAGTTTGGAACTTGGTTGACAATGTACCAGGTCATAAGACAGTTGGGTGCAAATGGATCTTCAAGAAGAAGAACGACATGGATGGGAAAGTACACACTTATAAAGCGCGAATGGTTGCGAAGGGCTTTACTCAAACTCCGGGAGTTGACTATGATGAGACCTTCTCACCAGTAGCTAAGATTAAGTCTATTAGAGTGTTGTTAGCCATAGCTGCATTTCATGACTATGAAATATGGCAAATGGATGTCAAAACCGCTTTCCTTAATGGGAAGTTGGCTGAGGATGTTTACATGGCTCAGCCAGAGGGTTTTGTCGATCCAAAATACGCTAATAGAGTGTGTAAGCTTGAAAAATCCATTTACGGATTGAAACAAGCATCTCACAGGTGGAATCTTTGCTTTGATGAGAAAGTCAAAGAGTTTGGCTTTTCTAGGAGTGAGGATGAGTCTTGTGTGTATGTCAGGGCTAGTGGGAGCATAGTTAGCTTCTTGGTGTTGTATGTGGATGACATACTTCTCATAGGAAACGACATCCCAACTTTGCAGGAGGTTAAGGCCTGGCTTGGAAAGTGTTTTGCTATGAAAGACCTTGGGGAAGCTGCCTATATCCTAGGGAAAGGATATTGAGAGATAGGAGTAAGAGACTAATTGGACTTAGTCAAAGTACTTATGTGGATAAGGTACTGAAGAGGTTCAGTATGCAAGATTCCAAGAAAGGAGAGTTACCAATCCAGAGTAATGCCAAGCTAAGTAAGACTCAGAGTCCGAGTACAGAGGCTGAGATAACTGAGATGAGTCAGATACCATATGCTTCCGCTGTGGGCTCGATCATGTATGCTACGACTTGTACTCGCCCTGATGTGGCCTTTGCTTTGAGCATGGTCAGTAGATATCAAGGGAACTCTGGCAAGGCACACTGGACAGCGGTAAAGAACATTCTCAAGTATTTGCAGAGGACTAAGGACTGGGTCCTTACACTCGGAGGCAGTGATGACTTGAGAGTGGAAGGATATAGTGATGCTAGCTTTCAAACTGATAGGGATAATTTCCGCTCTCAGTCAGGCTGGGTCTTTATCCTAAATGGAGGAGCGATTACTTGGAAAAGTTCCAAGCTAGAGACAGTAGCTGATTCAACTTGTGAATCAGAGTACATAGCAGCAAGCGAGGCAGCAAAAGAGGCGATATGGCTAATGAAGTTCATCGGAGACCTTGGAGTTGTACCAGTTATAAAGGAGCCAATGGAAATTTTCTGTGACAGTGAAAGTGCGGTTGCTTTGGCGAAAGAACCAAGATATCACGGGAGATCTAGGCACATTGACAGAAAATACCATTTCATCAGACATAGAATAGAAGAAGGAATCCTCGTAGCAAAGAGGGTATCATCAGATGAGAACCCGGAAGATCCCCTCACGAAGGGACTGATCAGGGTTAAGCATTTACAACATGCAAGGCGCATTGGGCTGAAGGATGATATTAGTTTCAATAATTAGATTCCTAAAACTTATAAAATGTAATTGACATTTGGTGATAAATAAAAGTTGTTATTTATTTATGAGTAAGGTGTTACTATCTTGTGTTGATTGTTTACTATGTTTCAATTTTGCATGTTTTTAATTCCAGAATAATCATGTTATTATTCAAACCATCCACAGTCGGTCAAACTTTGGAAGTAAGTATTGATTCAAGACTGTCATGAATTTGGCTTGTATGATTTGTCTAAAGTGCTTTAGACAATGCACTGGTTGCTACAACATTCATGAGTACTCATAAGGGCTGAGTATTGGATTCAACCCACGCTCACTTGCATCACTTCATGGAATTTATCTCGAGTGATCGTGAGACGGTAATATCATATAAATCTTCAAACCTAGATATATGAGTTGTTGACTATGAGTTGGTTTTTCATTGATTGTACAAAAACACATTGATAACTCGATGTTATAAAACGTGCCTTTGTGAGTAATTCAACAAGTAGTTAGTACAAGCATATCAGTCGAAGTTTATCTGTTCCTTCTAGAAATAAAAGCGATATCTGGGCCCCTCGATGATTTGGTTTTGACCTATGTACCGGGCCTGGTCAGAACCTAATTGATGTGTTCAATTTAGTTTTATGTCGAAACAAATCGGAGATCGAGAAACAAATGCTCGACAATAAGTAAGACCATGTTCCATGTGTTTGTCTGGCTGATATCATGAGAGCAGAGGATTATATGATCACTTATCTTAAATGGCGTATCATCATCATCTCAGTTCCGAGAGATTTTGAAAGAGCTACGATATCTAGTCAGATTTTGAAGTCATATTTGCAAATATAGTTATTAGACTTATCCAAGTGGGAGACTGTTGGATATAGTGTCTAAGTCCATAACTTTATTTGGTATGTACTTGATCCGACCCGGCATGGTCCATTTGGGTTGCATGGCATTGCAATACTCGGATAGACTAAATGAGAGAATATGGCACTTATGATTATTAATATATTATAGGTTCTAATATATTAATAATAGTGTTATTTAATTAGTATTGATCAAGTATTAATCTAGTATTAATTTGGTGATCAAAGTGAGACTAATTAAATATATAGGGTTGATTATGACAATCATCAATTCTTTTATGGTGGATTAATGATCCATGGTTTATGGGTTATGGATGTAACGATTTGGAGCTCCATGGATAGTCCATGGGAGTTACAAACCCATGGGTCATGAGAAATGAAGAGTCATGACAATTATGGGTCTTCTTAATGAAACCCTAATTGTGACACCACTATAAAAGGAACCCTTTGGCTAGCAAAATCGTGACCTAGTGTTACTAGAGAGGGCATAACTAATTTTGAGTGCTAGAAGTATTCTCTCAAGTTATTCCAAGTTTTGTGGTGTTGTGTGAAGCATTTGAGGCACAACATTTGGGGTGCTAGGCTCACAAAGTCTTGAAGGAATCCAAGCAACATCAATGTATGTATTTCTACTAGTTTTATATTTTAT
>NC_056625.2:150101772-150166772 GCF_002870075.4 Lactuca sativa
CATCCTAGCAACTGCACCTTAAACATACAAATAATTAATTGAAATTCTTTCAGAATACAACAATAATATTCTTACAGAATAAACTATTCTTGCAGAATGGTTTTAAATATTCTAAACAGGAATAGAAGTAATTTAATAGGATACCTATAATCAACATAAACATAAGTGGAATTATCATAAGTTCACCTTGATGTCAACCAATGACATGAATCCATGTATCTTTCAGAATGTATCTTTACATTTGTTTATTCCTTTCTCTTTCCAGCAATCCAGTAAATTAAAAGAAGTTCATACAACTGTGATTTAAAAAATGAAACAACATGGATGAAAAACTTGAAATTGAAATACATACATATATGTGTGGGTTTAGATCAATTTCTAAAATGTCTCAAATTTGTGAAAATCTCTTATAAACCCTTAATCAAATCTTCACCCTAAATTGATTAAAAAAATCAAATACCAACAGCAAAGATTGATGTTACTCAGGTAATTAACAAATAAGGAGTTAATAAAACAACAAAAAAACATATCAAAAGGTTTAATGAAGAAAATAAAAGAAATACTCTTTGAGGCATTTCTACAAACACCTGGCGTGCAACATAGAAATCAAAATTTCTTTTAAATCACAGTTGTATGAACTTCTTTTAAAAATATTTAAACGATAAAACTAAAGAAGATCGATGAAAGTATATGTTTAAACTATTTTAATCAAGAAAAGGAAATAGTATATGAGTTAGCATAGAACCTGTAATGGAGTAAGGTGGGAATTGAAGAAATCCTGAGCCATGCGATAAGTTTGGTTCAGTTCAACACATAAAGTAGTGGAACTTAGAAAGGTTCTAATCCTATCCCATTTGTAATGGCTTCTAACTCTTCTTTTGAGAAATCCCGACTAATCGTCAAGCCTGTATTCCAAGAAAGATCGGCTTGGCTCAGGATGACCTGAACCTCTGATGGTTACCATATACACGAAAACCACCAACCATTAAAAGAAGCAATCCAATAAATTAAAAGAAGTTCATACAACTGTGATTTAAAAAATGAAGCCGACGATGGAGAGGGAGGAAGAAGGTGATGGTCGGCTGGCAGAGGAGCGGCAGTGAAGTTGCCTGTTGAGGTGAGGGTAAAGATTTTTGAAACCGATCGTTTGAAGATAAAGATGGGAGAAGAATAGGGTTTAGGAAATTAAAGAATTACCATAATTAAATATGCATAGATTACTATAATACCCTTAAATTATTTATTTAATGATTTATTATTTCCTCAATTCTTATTGGTGCATTCAGTCACACAATAGTTGTCAAAAACATTTGAACCTAGTTCTATATATATATATATATATATATATATATATATATATATATATATATATATATATATATATATATATATATATATATATATATATATATATAGTGGGTGATGTGAGTCTTTTATCTATCTTTTTAATTATAAAATAATTAAAATATATAAAAAATAGAAAAAACAAATACAAGGCGTAAAATAGTATTTTCAAGTTTGGCCAAACACAATACCATGGAAAAATCACATTTTAGACCACCGTTGGAAGTCGAAATATTTTTAGATCGAATCCAAAAAAAAAAAAAATCAGCAACCGTTGGGATTATTTTTTTGGGTTTTCTTTAAATGAAAATAAACGTGTGGTATATAAAGGATTAGGCAACGAGAAGATTCGGATATTGAATTATATTTGAAGAATAACTGTTGAAATTGGTCGTACTAGCTCATATAAGACATCCAATATTTCAATATCCCTACATAAGAATATAGTGGTTGGATTTGGTTTGTCATAGAGTCATGCCCTTTGTTGATCAGCTATTTTTAGGTTTTAGTTAAGTAGGTTTAAGGTCGTAGTCAATTTATATATAGTTTAATAATTTCAAAATTAATAAATACTAATGATCCTTTATCCTAAATTTAGATGTTGGGATTATTTGTTAGGCTGAAAGAAGTGGTGTCACTGAAACTGTACTCATTTCACTGTCATATATGCGACATATCATTTTTTACCACACCCAAGGAGTGGTGCCACACTTTTGTATTTTTTTTTTTTTTTTTGTTTAAATACTTTAAATTAATAAAACTTCTTTTTAATTAAAAAAACATAAGTTTGCATTACTTCAAAATAAAAAAGTTTACATTGTATTATTAAAAGTTAAAAAAAATGACATTAAAAAAATTCCTACAAACTTAAAAAACACACATCAAACAATTAAATTAACTTTAAAAAAACACAAATAAAATAACTAAACCGTACTACATAAAGTCGTTCTTCAAGAACTTGTCTTCCGAGTCATCTGGTGGATCCAAATTAAGGTTAAAGTGTTGAATCTCGTATCAAACGTTGGTTGGTTTCTTCACGAAATCTGCAAATATATCTTCGAGTTCTCCGTTGAGAACTTTCGGTTGCGTTATTGCATAAAGTGTCATACGTTTGTTCCGTCATTTAAGCACAAGCTATAGCAGCATTAAAAATAACTTAGAATTCTTCAGAAGATGAAGATGATGACATTTTCTATTAATTTTGAAAGAGAAAGCAATAAAGAAATATAAAAGTTTGGTTTTGGTTTGAACAAATGGAGTAGATGATTTAATTTATGGGTAAGAAAAAAAAAATTAGTGTATACATTTCTTACGGTTCAATGGTCCGGTCCCTTTTTCTTTGTCCAATCAGAGCACACGACCAAAAAAATGAAATGTACGACCTAACCACCCCACCCCTAAGACCACATGAGGGGGGGGGGGGGGGTGTTCTCCTGCCTATGTGGCAAAAGGTGGGTAGAGACCGCACCATTCCCCACTTAGTAGTTACTCGAAGGTCTTAAACTAATACACTTTTAAATTCTAAAGGCTAAAGTGTACAATTTAAATGGAACACTATTTTTTTAAAGAACATAATAGTATATATATTTAGGGTTAAGTTGAGATGAGATAAAAGAATTTAGTAAGAAGTATATATATTTAGGGTTAAGTTGAGATGAGATAAAAGAATTTAGTAAGAAACGGAAACATATTTCTATCCGATTAAACAAAAAATATTCTAAAAAACAAAATAAATGAAAATTTTTGAAAAAAAAAAATTAATATTAATTTTTCCATTTTATTTGATGATTTTTTTTCCATTTACTATATTTATATATTTATATGGAAACTTTAAAATATTCTAATGTCTTATTAGAATATTAGACTATAATATTCAAATATATTTGTTAGAATATTTAATATTTTATTAAAATTGTTAGAATATTATGGTTTTAAATAGTTAGAATAGGTTAGTATTCTATTAGAATATTAAATGTAAAATTCTGTAAGAATATTTCATGTATATTTAGAAAAACCGTAACTTTTTTTTATTTTTTTTATTGTTATATTATTATTATATTATTATTATTTTTTTGGATAAAAAAATGATGAAAATAAAATTTTAAAAAAAAATCAAATTTCTTCAATTTTCATTTATATTTATTTTTATCTCTAAAATAAATGTAACTTTACGCCCCACGTCTCATAAAAAAAAGACGTATCTTCTCAAAATGAACTTTTATATATATATATATATATATATATATATATATATATATATATATATATATATATATATATATATATATATATATATATATATATATATATGGAAATATTTTAATATTATAATGTTCATAAAATATAATATGTTTAATATATATTCTGATATTCGAAAACAATAATATTAACACATTTTACATTGAAATATTTTAAAATATATAATGCTAGAGTATAATACATATAACAGTCTTACGAACATTAGAACATTAGAATATTTCACTATCAAATATTGGTCTCACGGTCTCATAAAATTCGGTCCGTCTGAGGTGAACTTTTACACATACACACACATTATATATATATATATATATATATATATATATATATATATATATATATATATATATATATATATATATATATATATATATACTAGTTTATAACCCGTGGAAACTATGGTTATAAAATTAATTAATCCTTAATAGTGAGAACTCAAAATTATTAATCAATTATTTTAAATAAATATATGAAATTATATCACCTTATAATTTGTATTAATTTTATTTTAATTTTTATTCTAGTGTTATTAAATTAATGTAATCATAATGAGAAATTTAAAATTTAAAATTAATAGGTTGACAAGTGACATGCATTAATTAGGAGGCCTAATAGGGTGACACATGGCAAAGAAGAATAAAATATGCATTAATTAGGATGCTTAATAGGATGACACATGTTAAAAGAAGATTAAAACTATTCTTTTTTTAGAATAGGGATATATATATATATATATATATATATATATATATATATATATATATATATATATATATATATATATATAACTCAAACACAAATTTTTTGACCAAATCAAACGGGTCAATAAGTCAATGGTCAACGTGGCACGATCCTTGCCTTATTCCCCTTGCAAGTGCTAAACAAAATAATTGTCGTGATTCGCCTGAGTAACCTTACACCACCAATATCTGGCTTCGTCGCGCAAAAGGCTCGTTTACAACCCTACCTTTGCTTTAGCCAGACAAAAAACTAGTAATAAAGGCACTCTCCATGTCAGTGCATGCTGACGCTGGGCTCCTTCCTCCCCAAAATCATGGGAGGCAACAAAAGTAGAACTCATAGAAAGTAACCTATCGAGTCCTCGATCGACCACCTCCAATAACAGTTTGAGCAGGCGTAGATCTCGCATGAACAATCAAGGTTTATATAGATCATATACATTTCAAGTATAACAAAGAACAAGAAACTAACTAATAGAAATAAAGAACAAACAAGTAAAGAAATCAAAGAATATCACCAAATTGTCTTCCACCATGAAAGGGTTTATCTTCACGAAGATGATGGTTTGCCACAAAGATGGTCACCAAGATATTGACGATACCAAGCCATTCTACATTGGGGTGTAATGTGTTTGACTCATCAGATCATAAGGTGTGACCTTACAATTTCCCCAATCTGATGATGTCAGAAGTAATCTTCAAAGAATTCTTCAATTTTAACAAATGTTCCTCCTGAGAAGGTATATATCTCCCCTGTTTGGTTTTCAACAGTAGAAGCAGTAAGAGCAGCGGAAACAATCAGCATATCATGAGTTGCAGCGAACTAATAGATGATAACGAGATTATAGAATGTTTATATTAGCTTATCCTTTGATTTTTCTCCCCCTCAGATAAGAAATATTTAAGTGTTGCTCCTCCTTAGATGTGTAATCTTCTTTCAAGAACGTCTGATATGATTGATCAAGTAACAATGTAGCAGAACATGACATTTCTCCCCCATTTTGACAACATCAATAGCTACTGCCTTCTTTTTATTTTTTTAAGGAGACAGTAAGTAACCTGAAATAAAAAGAAAACATCAAACAAAGTTAGAGGATAAGATAAGTGAATCACAGTATTGTGTTGTTGTAATAGTAGATCATTCACACAGAATTGGGAAGTCTCGTCAACATATGGTTTTAAATGTTGAATCATTAACTTCTTTTATTAGAAGAATAAAGGGCGAGAGTAGGTGGGTGCGTGTAATACATCACAGTACATGATATACCCATCGACATAGATTTTTTGAATTCTTATCAGCATCTAACTTTGTACGCTGAATAATAAAATTCTAAAGAAGAATAGATGGTGAGAATGGATTGTTGTGTGTGATAAGTTGTGGAGTTTTAGCTTAACCATCGGCATAGAGTTTCAAACTTTATCAGTGTGTGGTTGAAGTTCGTATATATCGATGAAATGAAATGAAACCAGAGTATGAATCAATCAAGGACACAAGTTGTCAATAGAATTTGTTTGTCTCAATTAATACTTCTGAAAGATATAAGAGAAAGGTAGAATAAAGAACAACAGAAGTACCCATCCCTATTTATAGGAACAATAGAAGTAAACAAAAAGTACATAAGGACTAAGACTTGTACGCTTTGAAATCTAAAAGTTCCCTTATGAAATACATATAATGAATACAACGAAACTAACTTTGACACTAAACATGAACTAGGACACTTCGACACCTCACAACATATTTCGATCTCTACATTTCCCTCTTTGTGAGAAGTGTCGAATCCTAAGTCATTAGCATCTTCGTTGCTTGATGAAGTACTTTTCGAATCTCCGTGTACCAAATGATTGTCTTTCAAATCTTTGCTTTATCTCTTTTTGTATTTCATTTGCAGTTATTGATACGAACAAGAAGATTCGTGTATTGTGAATTTGTATACTTTTCCACATTACAAACTTGGAATAGGAACTTTGTAATATTCTCCTTCTTATTCTTCCTAAAGAACACAACACCCAAAGGTTTAACACATATCTCTCCATCTTCGAAATCCTTCAAGCTTCATTGACCTTTTGAAATGATTATGGCACAGTAACTTGTCTACCCATTGCTAAGGCAAGCTCCACATCTGTCATGGCTAGACAATCATAATAATTGTCTATAAGTAGCTTGATATGTGTGAACCCAATAAAAATTGTCTTCTTTGTTGGTCATTTGAAGCTTCGATACATCCACACTGCTCAAAATCTTTGTGATATTAATGAGATCATTTAAACCCAATAGGGGAAAGTCTGCCACTAAGAAGTCAAATGCCACATTGTTAGCACGAACAACAAAGTATCAAAAGTTTTGCAACAATCCTTCAAAAAATGTATCCTTGGAGATGTTTAACACTTTCACAATTTTCGCTAAGGACCAGACTTCCTCTTCTTTCTTTCCAAGCACAATATGAAATTTCAACTTAAGCCTCTTGTATTCGTCCTTTTCTTCAAACTTGTCTACTAATTGATATTGAGCGGAGATAAACATCATATGATTAATGGGAAAGTCTAACTGATAGAAATTTGAATTTTCTATCTCATAGCTCTTCTTTGGTATCTTCTCAAAACCATGCATGATACCAAGAGAAACAATATGTTCAATTGTTTCATAACAATATTTCTTAGTTGCATCTCCTTTCTCAAGACCTAGAGGATCACTTTGCCTTTGTCTTAGAATACTATTGATCTGGTTTTGTTTTCCGTTTCTTTTTCCAAGGCAATCTTTTTGTCTTCTTTAGTAGGATCGACCTTATACCCTTCCTTTTACCTTCCATTTCTTCCTTTGATGATGGTGGCTTACAAGCTAGCCACTTTGAGGATCACCGATGGGCAATAGGGTAGGGCGGAGCTCCCGATGGCTCGAGATCGTGCTTTTCAGATCATTGCCGAGGAGGATAGGGCATCTCTAGATGTCGTCACTGGTACCTTCCTAGTGAGCTCTTTTCTTACTCTTGTGCTTTTTGACTCGGGTCCGAGTCGGTCTTTTGTATCCCAGACGTTCAGTAGGGGGTTTGTTATGCCTTTTTGAGAGTTAGAGTGTCCGTTGTGGTCCATTTGGGTTGCATGGCATCATGCATTTGGATAGACTAAAATGAGAGAAATAACACTTTTTATTAATATATTATAAGTTCTAATATATTAATAAGATTATTTAATTAGTATTGATCAAGAATTAATTTGGAATTAATTAAGTGATCAAAAGGAGACTAATTAAATATATTGGTTGATTGTGTAAATCATCCATACTTGTATAGTGGGCTAATGCTCCATGGATTATCAAGTTGGGATAAAACCCATAGGATGCTCCATGGTGTTTTTGTACCCATGGATCATGGTAATGAAAGGCCATGAAAATTAGGGTTTACATGGTGTAACCCTAATTGTGAAACACTATATAAGCAACTTATTCTTCCCAAAAACCGGCCACTATGAAGGATTGGTGAGGGCTAGCTGTAGCACCTGGTTCTTGGTATGTATTCTGTTATTAAATCTTCCTTTATTTTTGCATTTTTGGCCTTGGAATCGACGAGTCGAAGGACTGACTCGCCGAGTAGAAGCGGGATGAGGCGCGGGGTTTCAGGTGCGGACTCAGCGAGTCGAGTCCCGGACTCGGCGAGTAGCCGCTGTTTGGACAAAAACCCTAATCTAGGGGTTTGCACCCTATTTAAACGACCTTATGCAGCCTCCTTTCCCCCTTTATGCTCCCAAACACTCCTCATAGAAAACCCTATCCGTTTTTGAGAGGATCTAAGGCCTTTTGAGTGATTCTTGTGAGTTTTGATCTCAAGGAAGAAGGAAGAGCATAGAAGGATCAAGAGGGGACTGAAGGATTCGAGTTTGGTTCATCATTTGCAGTCTTTGGAAGGTATAAAGTCTGAACCTTGCTCATTCATTTGTTAGATCCATCTTTGAGGTGATTTAGGGCTTTTATAAGCCATTTTTGGTGGCCAACCACGTTTGCAAACATGGTTGGGGGTTTAGGCTTTTGTATCATGTCATTTTATGAGCCATAAGTCAGATCTAGAGGGGACTGAAGGATTCGAGTTTGGTTCATCATTTGCAGTCTTTGGAAGGTATAAAGTCTGAACCTTGCTCATTCATTTGTTAGATCCATCTTTGAGGTGATTTAGGGCTTTTATAAGCCATTTTTGGTGGCCAACCACGTTTGCAAACATGGTTGGGGGTTTAGGCTTTTGTATCATGTCATTTTATGAGCCATAAGTCAGATCTAGGTTGCTTTTTGCACCAAGGAAGGCCCCATGCAACAAAAGAACCATTTTAGAGTCTTTTAAGCTCAAATGTCCCATGCATGCACGTAAAGTTTGTAACTTTACATGCTAGATCGAGTTTAGGGGCCTGGATCTATCATTTGGTTAAGTGTTGTACATCAAAAATCGAAGTTCTTAGTAAGGAAGTGATAGACTTGGCGACTCCAAGGGTTTTGGTCCTATACCAGTGAGGGTCATAAGGACCAGTTGAGTGTGGAAGGGTTTTGGGAGTCTCGGGGAGTGACCCAACGTTCTGGACTAAGCAAAGTGTTCTGGGAATTCATGGTACTCGGCGAGTCCAAGACAATATTCATGGTACTCGGCGAGTTGTTCATCAACTCGGCGAGTCGAGGACAGAACGTGTTCATAAGATGAAGAGTAACTCGACGAGTTGTTCATACAACTCGGCGAGTCAAGATAGGACATGAGAATCAGTTGATGATGAACTCGACGAGTTGTTCATACAACTTGGAGAGTCGGATGTGGATTCAGTTGGTGTTCATTTAGAAGGAAAACTTGTTGAGTCATCGCATAACTCGACGAGTAGAGACAGGTATGAGGTCTGATGAAACGATAGGGACTCGGCGAGTCAGGTCAACTGGAAGTTGACTTTGACTTTGACTTGGTCAAGGGGTAAAATGGTCATATACCCTAAGGGTAGATGTCAGTTTCTGACTAAGTGTTTTGTGGGAATTATAGCCAGAGGATTTTCGGAGCAGCAGTGACAGCAGTCAAAGGATTCCCGCACAGTTTAGCAGCTACGAGGTGAGTTACCTCAAGTAGGGGTGGGTCTAAGGCCATAATGCCGGCCCACCATTGAGGAGTATTTAGAAGATAATTGTCTTTGTGATAATTTATCTTGATTTGGTATGCGTTTGGTTATGAGTTATATCTATATGATATGTTACATGATAGGGATAGTTTCCCTGATAATGGTCCTTAGGACCAAGGGGTAGCTCAGTACCCGGATATGTCTGAATGTGTGCTTATATCTTGCTATTGTATGCTAGTGGTAGGGGGTGGAATAGTCCCCAATTACCGGTTGAAAGATACTGATGACGATCACCGGTTGAAAGATAACGATCACGATTACTGGTTGAAAGATACCGATGATGATTACTGGTTGAAAGATACCGATGATGATTACCGATTCAAAGATATCGATCGTATTGTATGGTATGTGGTATGATGGGGGAACTCACTAAACTTTGTGCTTACGGTTTCAGTTTTTGGTTTCTGGTACCTCTTTATCTAGGGGAAGGAGCCGGCGGCGTAGCATGGCATCACACACATACATATGATTTTCCGCACGGTGTTTTCTGGGATTGTACTCTGATAAGACATTTGTTCATGGTTGTGGATTTCAAATATGATACTTGGTTTTGAGATGACGTGTTTATACAATGTTTTCTAATGAATGTTTTATGAATTACTTAATCAAAAATGAAATTTTTGGGCTTGAATTTTGGGGCGTTACAAGGTGGTATCAGAGCCCTGGTTTGATGGATTCGGACACGCCCTCGGGGGTGTCTGGACTCAAACTAAGGGGCTAAAAGATTTTTACAATAAAATGGTTTTCTAAAAATCTAAACGGAAGGATTTTACGAAAGACGAGGTGTGTGATGCATACGATCGGCCGGGCTCGAGTAAGTTTTCCCCAAGATACCCATACATGTTATGTTATGCTATATGGCTTGATTCAGAATTGCATGCTAGAATAGGACTAAGGATCTAGGAAGATGCCTCGTGTGCCTGACATATGATTTTGATAATCGCATGCTAGTTAGGGCTAAGGATCTAGGAGGATGCCTTATATGCCTAGTGTATGAGCTGTATGTTTGGGCTGTTTAGTCAGCAGTAGGATGGCCTGTATAGGTTATGCCTGATTTGGTTACTCGATGGACGAATGCTGCTTGCTTTGTGCTATGGGGATTCTGGCTATTTCTAACTAACTAAGGAGCAGATACGTAACCGGACCTGCAAGTTAGTTAGGGGGAAATGGTAGGGGCTCCTGTGCAGCTGATGGCGGAGAGTAGGTCAGAGAGTGCCTTAGGGAAGCCTTGGATGAGGTTAGTGGAAAGGGGTATCGGTAAAGGGATCTATTGAAGTCGAAGCAATCCTTGAGGAAAGCACGGGTAGATATGGAAGGTAGTATGGGCCCGTACTACTGAAAGCAGAGGACCCTTACTCGAATCAAGTAGGGCCTAGATGAAATCGGGAACCTTGGAGAGTGTGTTAGATCTCTCGAGTATATGTATGATACTGACTTTTATGCGTGTGTTTTCAGTATGGTGACCACACGACTTGGATCAGGAGGTTCCGGATCCGGATCAAGATCAGGCTCGGGTTCGGGGTCCGAGCAGGTTGATGACGGGCTACGCGAGTTCATCGCGTTTGAGATCATGAGAGGCATCCTTGAGTCGACCCCTATCATCTCCGGGTTGATCAAGGAGGGGATTGTTAAGCTGATGGAGGATCGTCTCCAATCATTCAGAAGTGATATGGCGTCTAGCCAGGTGGGTGCGCGCACACTGTTCTTTAAGGACTTTTGGGGAAGTGGTGCGCCGGATTTCCATGGGGTGAAAGAACCCATTGCTGCTAGGAGATAGATCGCAGACATTGAGTCTGCGCAACTGACGAGCTTCTGCCCTGAGGGGTCGAAGGTGCGATATGCAGCAGGATGCTTGCAAGATAGGGCTAGAGATTGGTGGGAGTCTGTTGGTGATTCATTGGGAGCCTCGGCTGTTGAGGCTATGAATTGGTCGGAATTTGTGACCAAATTCAGGGCGGAGTTTGCACCAGCTGTGGAGCTTCAGCGGCTGGCCAGGGAGTTTATGGATATGAGGCAGATTATGGAGACTGTGGCAGAGATCACCGCCAAGTTCCGGGAGAGGGCATTGCTGGTGCCCCAGTATGCGGGTGATGAGGATATGAGGAGGACCCGCTACCACGACATGCTACGAGCTAACATTCGGGAGCATGTTAGTTTTTCTACTTGCCCTACCTTGGATTCCATGATTGCCAGGGCTAGGGAGAGGGAGATTGATCTGGAGCACATCCAGAAGAGGAAGGAATTGGAGGGGTTGATGACTTTGGCTTTGGGGAAGAAGCCCAAGGGATCTGATGGTAGGCCGAAAGGCCAGGCAAGACGGGACCGCTGTGGGAAATGCGGTTGGTCACATGATGGAGCTTGTCGCACTAGGCCGAGTTCGGGCTGCTATAAGTGTGGCAAGATGGGAAATTTTGGCAAGGATTGTACTGTCCCTGCCCCTGCGGTACAGATGACATACCTGATGTAAGTCCCCAAATTGCTTGAGTATCAATCAGATCCAATTGATGGTGCGGAATCCCAATCAATTGGATGATGTCAGATCAAATAGAAGAGAAGGAGAAGAAGAATTAGATGAACCTATGATATATTCAATATGAATGAGTGATGCTCCTTACAATAGATTCTCTCACACACACACACTTCTTCTCTCTAACTTTCTCTCTCCTCTCTAGCCTTCTTACCTTTCTTTTTAACCGTACACTCCCACATGCACTCCTCTATTTATATGGACCTCTAGCCATACACATGTGTACAGCCGCACACCCTGTGTACGGTCGTACACAGGGTGTGCGGCCGTACACACATGTACGGCCGTACACACAAACCGCAAACACATACAATATTACAAAAAAATATATTTTCCTAGAAAAGCAAAGTATAAACCATATTTTTGACCCAACAATCTCCCCCTTGGTTTATAGCTTTCTTTTCTAATTGACCCAACAAGCTCCCCCTAAAACGTAGCTGGCTATTCTTATTAGTCTTCATTGGGAACTTGGCTTCAGCATTAATCTTTAAATTCTTCACAGCTTCAAGATGAACTTGATGAATCTTCAATGAATGACTTCATTTTGAGCGGTTGGGCTTTTCTTCAGAGTTTGGCTTTGAATGCACGTCGGGTGAGGAGGCTTGATGAAAAGATTCTTGAAAGATAGCTCTTTCAGCTTGAGAATCTTCAGAGAGAACAACGGAGAGAAATCATCTACTGGATCACTTCAGTTGGTTTAAGATAGCAGCAGACTAATTGAGGAGGCTTCAATGCAATCCGTCACATAATCTTCAATTACAGCTTCACCATGCTTCTGGGGTTGACAGATTAAATGTCAAAAGAATAATCTTCATTTCTTGCTCCTTCGAATGAGAATTCTTTGATGCTCACGGATGAAGCCTTGGCTCAGAAAATCTTCAATATTGTCTCCACGAGTCTCATCTACGCCTGAAATCACTTTTCAAGACAAAACAAAACTAAAATAAAAATTAGCACACAAAAAAAAAAATATTTTTGGATTTTTGATATTTTCTGGAAAAATAAAACAGAAATAACACTTTTTTTAATTTTCTATTTTTTTTATTGATTTTTGAATTTTTCTGATTTTTTTTGTTTGATTTTTGATTTATTTTTAATTCTCCCCCTAAAATTTGTGCATAGAGGAAAACTATGAACAAATTTAATAAAATGATATCTAAATTTTGAGAATGATTTGGGATCAAAGTTTTTTAGACAGCCTTTATCCGCTTGTCGGTACCTTCCATCTTCACGTCTTTGTCTGGTCGATCGCCGGTATTGTTGTCCACTTAAACACGAAAAATTGTGACAAAATTAGGACATACTATAAGTGACAAGACAATGTGATCCTAAGTTCCTAGATATTATATCTGATCCTAAGTTTCTAGATACTATATCTTAAGGACCATTCAGCTAACGACGACCAGGGATATTGTTGTCCACCTAAATTGAGCAGCGAGATGTATAGACAATCTGTATGTGTTCAATTTTAAGTGTACTAGAACGTGTTTCCCGCTTCCTGATATGCCCCAGCCATCAAGAACTTCCAGAGTACTCCTTACACCGGGTGAGAAGACAACCATTCAGAGAGAGGATAGATTCAGAATTCTATTACTTATTACTTATTACTTCAGAGGGGTTGAGAAGTTGAAGGTTGCATATGCTGTGTACCACGTTGGATTAGAAGTCGCGCAGAGGAGACAACATATGGCTAACAGATAAGAAGTCTTTCACATATATAACCTGCAGAGAAATAGAGTTGCATATGTTATGTACCAGGTCGGATTGGAAGTCACGCAAAGGAGACAACATATGACTAACAGACGGAAAGAAAGAAAATGATATTCTACAGACCTAATTTATCGGAATTTACCAGTCGCCCC
This sequence comes from Lactuca sativa, assembly GCF_002870075.4. Taxonomy (NCBI): domain Eukaryota; kingdom Viridiplantae; phylum Streptophyta; class Magnoliopsida; order Asterales; family Asteraceae; genus Lactuca; species Lactuca sativa. Next base: position 150,115,641 of record NC_056625.2, read on the forward strand.
ATCCAACCGAAATTAAGGACAGAATCCGCACATCGAGGAAAAGTTAAACCACGGTTCCAAGTACGGGTTCATTTAATGTAACACGTGGATTCCCATATATATCTCCCTGCTCAACCTATCCAAGCGTCGTATTGTCAGGCTGAACGGATCTAACTAGGTCAGGATTTGTCAAGTCTATAAATTTTCTATGTTCAACTCTGCCTAGTCATGTCCATTTTAAAATTTTTCGTGCATACCAACGCATCAAACCAGAGCATAGACCCTTCAACTTTGGGTACGTTACGCAGACTTAGATTGCCTGTTATCACTTGATAATATCACTTCCCAAAACATCTCCGACAAGCATATCTCATAACCAACATATTAATTTTTTTTTTGTTTTTCTGATTTTTTTTAATGTTTTTGGATTTTCTAATTTTTTTTTTATGTTTTTGGATTTTCTAATTTTTTTAATGTTTTTGGATTTTCTAATTTTTTATGATTTTGGATTTTCTGATTTTCTCCCCCTAAATTTGTGCATATAAAAAATAACAAAAATGCGCAAATTTATCCTATAACAAAAATTTGGCTTTAAAGCGAATCAGCTTAAGAAAAACTCAGGAGCATAGAGAAGAAAACTCAAACTATAAGTCATCGATTAAATTTGCATCTAGAAGGTCTGAGAACAGCACGCATAATCTCAGAAAAGATCCGAAAATTCTTCATGTCGTTAAGCACATACCCCATGTGATCCTTTCCTTTCTTCCCTTCCCGCAAAGGACACATACCCTCAAACAAAATTCCGAGTGTTGTACATTTGAGAGATGCCTCCTATCAAGTGTCTGGAACAACCACTATCAACAAACCGAAGTTTGATGATATGCCTCCATAGCTGCTCCGACACATAACGGGATCAGTTGGTCTTTGGAACCCAGTCCATTTTGAAACTGGGTCAACCTTTATCATCTTTGCACGATACTCTCTCCCATGACATGTCCTGCTTATCACAAATAGAATATGTAAAAATATTAGAAGCATTAAAAGATTTGGGAGAGTGAGCCTTTGGAACCCATTTGTAGTTGGGTTTAACCCATTTCTTTTTCGATCTGATGAGTGGCTCGGTACTTGCTTTTGAACTTGATGTCGGCTGTTGAGATGACTTTGATTTTGGCTTCACGGGAGCATCTCTTGGATTGGACTTCTTGGCCGACATTCCCTTCTTGTTCTTGGGATTTAGATTCTTGGCCTTGTGGGTTTGATTTTTGGCCTTGTGCGCATTCCAGTCACCATTGTCTGAACGTGACCTTGAGGGGTTTCTTTTAGAAAACCTCCCTCTTTGCGAGTTTTTCCAGCCTTGTGTGTAGTAGGGAATGTATGCGCGATTTGGACAATTTCTGGCAATGTGTCTAGGTGTTCCACAGTGAAAGCATGTCTTTTTCTTCACTGTGGAGTTGTTTCTTTCTGCCCCTGGTGGCGTATCCATGCCTTGTTTCTTGTTGTTCCCACATGCACACTAGCAACAAGAACTGTATTGCGTTGGAATTGGTGGCCTATATTTCTCAACGGCAGATTGATCAGAAGCAGTTGAGTTTGAAGCAACAGATTTAGAGTTCAAGGAGATGTTGGTTTGTTCAATGGTGTTCTCCTTGTTCTCATCCTCTACTATTTTACCTGCACATAAAGTAAAAGCATTAGTATCTTCAACTTGAATACCTCCTGACACAAATGCAGCTGGTTTGCCATATCGAAGATGTGCCTCCCTGTCAATTTCGTCCTGTGTCATAGGGATGGATGTGTAGCTATGATTGAAAGGTGGAGGAACACTATCATACCCTAGACCCTTGTTTTGATTTTCTTTGAATTTTAATTGGGTTTCATATAAGGACTCGAATGTCTTACTTGACGCAGTGTAATTTTTGAAACTAACATCTGTTTTTCCACACTTTATTTTCAAAGCGTCAAGTTCTTCAGTTACAACATCAAGTTTTTTCTTAACGTGATCATAATTTTCACACTTGTTGCTGTAATCTTCTTGTAATTTCCGGGAATCCTTGATTTTGGTTTCTAATTGAGTTTTTAACGGTTTTTGTCCTTTCCTAAGAGTATAGCCTTCGTATTTGAGGTCCTCATTTTCTCTTTTTAATAAATCAATTTGTTCGCGAAGAAATTTAATCGTAGCTTTACAAGATGGAGTACATGAAACTTCATTTACCGGAATTGATGTGGAACTCATTTTTTTTCTTTTTTTTTTTTTAAATTTTTTTATATATTTTTAATTGCCCTTTGACTTAAAAACCGAGAAAGTCAACCTTAAAAGTCAAATTTAAAAAGTCAAACTCAAAAGTCAAACTTAAAAGTCAAACCGAAAAGCCAAATTTGAAAAATTAAAAGTCAAACGAGAAAGTCAAATTTGAAAAATTAAAAGTCAAACGAGAAAGTCAAAATTTAAAGTCAAAGGTCAACTTTTAAAAGTCAAAGTCAAAATTTTAAGTAAAAAGTCAAAAATAAAAGTTAAAATTTAAAAACTAAAATTTTGGTTGAAAATGGAATTTTAAATAATAAAATTTTGAATTTTTGGGCTGATTTTGTCAAATTGTGAAAGTTTGGAACCGAATGGGAGTCTTTAAGAAGAAAAAACGGGAGTTAAATAACAAGATTCAGGCTAGAAGAGATGGTAAGTCGGTTGGTTGTTGGTCCAAGGGGCCCGTGTTCAAACCCCAGCATCCCCAATTCCCGTTTCGTTTTTCTTTTTAAATGCAAAGTTGTTGTGCTAATGGCTGCGAAGTGAGTTTGTAATGTGATGACGAGGGCGAGGACCGCACACCGTGACCAAGCCGCACACTCCGAGGCCACACACTGGGACCGCAGGCGTCCGAGCCGTACACCGAGGCCGCACACGTCCGAGGCGCACACTCCGAGCCGCACACACCGAGGTTGCTGAGCCGCACTCCTTCAACCAGGCCGCACACCTTCAACAGATTTGCAAAAAAAACGACGTTTTTCACCATTTTTTGCTCTAAAACTCGATAAAAAACTCGTTTTTATGAAAAATACAAAGAAGTAACCCCCCTTATTTTTGCGAGATCTATCCAAAAACGCTATTCTCTTTTCAAAATAAGATCAAATAAGCTCCAGATCTGGAAAAATTGATTGATACAACCAAGCTCTGATACCAACTGTAAGTTCCCAAATTGCTTGAGTATCAATCAGATCCAATTGATGGTGCAGAATCCCAATCAATTGGATGATGTCAGATCAAATAGAAGAGAAGGAGAAGAAGAATTAGATGAATCTATGATATATTCAATATGAATGAGTGATGCTCCTTACAATAGATTCTCTCACACACACACTTCTTCTCTTTAACTTTCTCTCTCCTCTCTAGCCTTCTTACCTTTCTTTTTAACCGTACACTCCCACATGCACTCCTCTATTTTTATGGACCTCTAGCCATACACATATGTACAGCCGCACACCCTGTGTACGGTCGTACACACATGTACGGTCGTACACACAAACCGCAAACACATACAATATTACATAAAAGTATATTTTCCTAGAAAAGCAAAGTATAAACCATATTTTTGACCCAACACCTGATTTGCTTCCATTGCAATTAGAGGGGCCACAAAAGGGCCACTTGCCCGAGATTGATAGCTGCGTCAGCAGCAGTGCCAGCGGCAGCGCCGGTCTCAGCGACGGCGCGGGTTACGGATGACCTGAAGGTCAAGGCAGAGGTTCCAGTGGTGTGGAGCCGAGCATTTCAGCTGAGAGCCAAGGAGGCACGCGCGGTACCTGATGTGGCGACGAGTATGATTCTTTCCCTCTGATCTCTTTTTGTTGTGGTTGTGTTATTGATATGTGCTCTGTTTAGGATCGTTCCATGTGAACGGAATTCCAGTTCTGGTGTTGTTTGACTCGGGCGCTACCCGATCATTTGTGTCTCTTGCGCTTAGCAAGAGATTTTCTGAGTCTTCGGGCATGTTGGATTGCCCTCTAGAGGTAGAGATTGCAGACGACCGTTCGGTGCGGGCATTGACGGTATTTCGAGATTGTGTGCTGAGGTTATTTGAGGAGCGCTACTTGGTAGACTTGGTTCTCATTCCATTGCGTGGGAAAAAGGTGATTATAGGCATGAATTGGCTCAGCCCTAATGGGGCAGTGATCGATTGCGCGCAGCAGTTGGTGCGGGTCAGGACCCCAAGTGGGGGAGAGCTGGTGATTCAGGGCGAGAGGCCACAACGAGGACCAGCTTTATGTTCAGCAACGAGAGCTATGCGTTACCTTCAGCAGGGTTGTGCAGGTTATGTCGCGTATGTTTTGGATACCCGGGAAACGGGTACGGCGACGGTGGACGATGTACCTGTGTACGGCAGTTTGCGGACGTATCCCCTGAGGAGTTGCCTGGGATACCTCCAGAACGACAGGTGGAATTCAGGATCGACCTAGTTCCTGGTGCGACTCCGATAGACAAGGCACCGTATCGGTTGGCTCCTCCTAAGATGCAGGAGTTGTCTACACAGCTGCAGGAGCTGTTAGACAAGGGTTTCATTAGACCGAGCAGTTCACCCTGGGGAGCCCCGATTTTTTTTGTGAGGAAGAAGGACGGGTCGCATCGGATGTGTATAGATTATCGGGAGCTGAACAAGGTATCGGTGAAGAACCGCTACCCAGTCCTGAGGATTGATGACCTCTTTGACCAGCTACAGGGAGCATCTTGGTTCTCCAAGATTGACTTACATTCAGGGTATCATCAGATGAGGGTCAGAGAGGAGGATGTGCAGAATACTGCGTTTCTGACGCGTTATGGCCATTACGAGTTTGTGGTGATGTCTTTCGGGCTCACCAATGCTCCTGCCGCGTTCATTGACCTCATGAACCGCGTGTGTAGACCGATGTTGGATCGATCTGTGATAGTATTTATTGATGACATCTTGGTTTATTCCAAGACGCGGGACCAACATGAGGAGCATCTGCGGGAGGTTCTGGAGACTTTGAGGAGGGAGAACTTGTATGCTAAGTTCTCCAAGTGTGAGTTCTGGTTGCGCGAGGTGCAGTTTCTTGGGCACCTTGTTAAGCAGAACGGGATTTCAGTAGATCCGGCCAAGGTAGAGGCCGTGATGAATTGGGAGGTTCCGAGGTCTCCATCTGAGATTCAGAGCTTTCTAGGTTTGGCAGGATACTATCGAAGATTCATTCATGACTTCTCCAAGATAACAGTTCCGCTCACCCGACTGACTAAGAAGTCGGTGGTGTATCGTTGGGGGCCTGAGCAGTAGGCCGCGTTCGAGATGCTGAGACAAAGATTGTGCGAGGCGCCAATCTTAGCCCTGCCCGAGGGCATGGAGGATTTTGTTGTGTACTGCGATGCATCCATCGTAGGTTTGGAAGTGGTATTGATGCAGAGAGGGCATGTCATCGCCTATGCGTCGAGGCAGCTGAAGCCTCACGAGGCGAACTACCCAACACATGATTTGGAGTTGGGGGTTGTTGTGTTCGCCCTTAGGATTTGGCGTCATTACCTCTATGGGGTTCGTTGTACGATTTACACGGACCACAAGAGTTTGAGGTATCTCATGGACCAGCCAAATCTGAATACGAGGCAGCGTCGGTGGCTTGACGTGGTGAAGGATTATGATTGTGAGATCGTCTACCATCTAGGGAAGGCCAATGTTGTCGCTAATGTGCTTAGCCGCAAGGCAGAGCTGATCAGAGATATTTGTCTAAGGATGACAGTGGTGACTCTGCTTCTGGAGCGGATCCGGGAGGCTCAGTAGGAGGCTATGAAGGAGGAACATCGGAAGAGTGAACGAATTGTGGGGCAGGTTTCCTCCTTCGACTATGACAGCCGAGGGTTATTGACTCTTCACCGTAGGGTGTGGGTCCCTTATCACGGAGGTGTGCACCAGGTCCTAATAGAGGAGGCGCACAAATCCCGATTCTCCATTCATCTCGGGGCGACGGAGATGTATAGGGATCTTCGTCTGGACTATTGGTGGCCCTGCATGAAGCGTGATGTGGCATGGTACGTGGAGCAGTGCTTGACCTGCAGGAAGGTCAAGGCCGAGCATCAGAGACCACACGGTAAGGTGCAGCCGTTGGATATCCCGCTGTGGAAATGGGAGGATATTACGATGGATTTTATCACGAAGCTTCCCAGGACCGCGCAGGGGATGGATTCGATATGGGTCATCGTGGATCAATTGACCAAGAGTGCCCACTTTATTCCGATTCAGGAGAGCATCTCGGCCGAGAAATGGGCCAATATGTATATCAGGGAGGTGGTGGCGCGACACGGAGTGCCAGTTTTGGTGATTTCAGACAGAGATGTGCTGTTTACTTCTAGGTTTTGGAGTAAGTTTCATGACGAGCTGGGTATTCGTCTGCATTTTAGCACCGCTTTTAACCCGCAAACTGATGGCCAAAGCGAGCAGACCATCCAGACTCTGGAGGATATGCTGCGGGCATGTGTTTTAGATTTCGGAGGTAGCTGGGATACCTACCTCCCGTTTGCAGAGTTCTCGTATAATAACAACTATCATGCGAGTATCGACCATCCTCCCTTCGAGATGTTATATGGGAGGAGGTGCAGGACCCCGATATATTGGGGCAAGGTTGGCCAGAGAGTCATGGGGAGCACCGAAGTAGTGCTCAAGACGACAGAGAAGATTCAGTAGGTCCGGAGCAGGCTTCAGACTGCTTAGTAAGGAATGTGATAGACTCGATGAGTCCATTTCCTGTACTCGGCGAGTCCAAGGGTTTTGGTCCCATATCAATGAGGGTCATAAGGACCAGTTGAGTGTGGAAGGGTTTTGGGAGTCCCGGGGAGTGACCCAAGGTTTTGGACTAAGCAAAGTGTTCTGGGAATTCATGGTACTCGGCGAGTGCATGAACGGACTCGGTGAGTCCAAGACAATCTTCATGGTACTCGACGAGTTATTCATCAACTCGGCGAGTCGAGGACAGAACGTGCTCATAAGATGAAGAGTAACTCGACGAGTTGTTCATACAACTCGGCGAGTCAAGACAGGACATGAGTATTAGTTGATGAAGAACTTGACGAGTTGTTCATACAACTTGGAGAGTCGGATGTGGATTCAGTCAGTGTTCATTTAGAAGGAAAACTTGTTGAGTCATCGCATAACTCGGCGAGTCAGGTCAACTGGTAGTTGACTTTGACTTTGACTTGGTCAAGGGGTAAAATGGTCATTTACCCTAAGGGTAGATGTCAGTTTCTAACTAAGTGTTTTGTGAGAATTATAGCCGAAGGATTTCCGGAGCAACAGTGACAGCAGTCAAAGGATTCCCGCACAGTTCAGCAGCTACGAGGTGAGTTACTTCAAGTAGGGGTGGGTCTATGGCCATAATGCCGGCCCACCATTGAGGAGTATTTAGAAGATAATTGTCTTTGTGATAATTTATCTTGATTTGGTATGCGTTTGGTTATGAGTTATATCTATATGATATGTTACATGATAGGGATAGTTTCCCTGATAATGGTCCTTAGGACCAAGGGGTAGGTCAGTACCCGGATATGTCTAAATTTGTGCTTATATCTTGCTATTGTATGCTAGTGGTAGGGGGTGGAATAGTCCCCAGTTACCGGTTGAAAGATACCGATGACGATCACCGGTTTAAAGATACCGATGACGATTACCGGTTGAAAGATACCGATGATGATTACCGGTTGAAAGATACCGATGATGATTACCGGTTGAAAGATACCGATGGTATTTTAGGGTATGTGGTATGATGGGGGAACTCACTAAGCTTTGTGCTTACGGTTTCAGTTTTTGGTTTCAGGTACATCTTCATCTAAGGGGAAGGAGCCGGCGGCGTAGCATGGCATCACACACATACATATGATTTTCTGCACGGTGTTTTCTGGGATTGTACTCTGATAAGACATTTGTTCATGGTTGTGGATTTCAAATATGATACTTGGTTTTGAGATGACGTGTTTATACAATGTTTTCTAATGAATTTTTTATGAATTACTTAATCAAAAACGAGATTTTTGGGCTTGAATTTTGGGGCGTTACACTAGCCGATTTCATGAAGTGTCTCAGTTCTCTCAAATTATTCTAGGTGTATTTAGTGTTGTGTGAACCATTTGAGGTGTCAACCTTGGGGCACTAGGCTCTTAATCTCCATGGAATCAGGCTACATCAAAAGGTATGTCTTCTAACATATAGTATTCCATATGAATCAATGTTTTGTATGCTAGTTAGGATAATACCTTGGAATATTCATATATGCATGTATAATAGAGAAAACATAGATCCGAGGAATTTAGGGTTACTTAGGAGTTTTAGAATGCTCAAAACCCTACAGTGGTATCAGAGCCTAAGCTCGTTTTCTTGTTATACTTGCAAAAATCGGCTGAAAAATTGAAGATTGTTGTTGTCTGCTCAGCAGACTCGCCGAGTCCATGAAGGGACTCGATGAGTCCAAGGCTAAACTTATCCAACTCGCCGAGTTGGTTCATGCACTCAACCAGTTGGACCCCCAGACATCATATCTTCGAATGTTTTGGCTGAAATTGGACTAGGAACATTACCCTAAGCTGTTTTTCAACTTATAAACTTGTTTTTGATGTGGTAATGTTCATGCTAATCCAATTTCAAAGATAATTGTCAATAGAATCATATATTGTATTAGTTTAATGGTTAGGCTAATTACATGAAAAAGTTTGATTGAATTATCTTGTTCTTATGAGTTGCTTAGATTAATAGAAAAGTTATATGAAATTGTTGTTTTCAATCCAAATTAATCTAAGAGTTGGTTCTAAAATGTGTTTTTGTAACTTGTCCTCAAGTTATATGAAAAGTGACATTTAAGATTCATAAAACTCATAAATAATTCCATAGGTTATGAATAAAGAAAAGTCATATTCTTTTAATAGTTTAAAGTCTTCCATAACTTGTCCTCAAGTTATGGAACTTGAAGAGTTTTTTGAATTAAAACTACTTTAAACACATAAGTTATGGAATTGAATAATTTTGAATACTTTCAAAACTTGCCCTCAAGTTTTGGAATTTGTAAAGTTTTCCTTTATGAATACTTTAATTCCAAGTTAAGCCCTTATAATTTTAAAAGTTAAAATTCAACCCTTATACTTTATAGTATTGTAAGTTAATAATATATATATATATATATATATATATATATATATATATATATATGTATATGTATAAGAGCAAGTCAGTCTTACCGTTAGTAGGCCTCATTCACGAAGCCGGTCTATAAAGGGGGTATAAGGTTACTGCCTATAAAAGGGTAGTTTAATGGGTGTCCACTCTCACCCACCGCTTCCTTGACTGGTGGAGGGTCGTTAGCTGAATGGGTAGGACAAGGACTAGAATTCCCCCTGCATTAAAAGTATTAATGATAAATACACTTTGCACTTTGCTTAAGAACTATATTATTCACTAGTCAGAATATGAGGCAGAAGAGTTCCTAGGCTTGAGTAGCATTATCTTTGAGTTTGTGGGAAATTTTTGGTCACGCCATGAAGAGATTGTTGGATTAATGTCTAAGTCCATAACTATAATTGGTAAAACTTGACCCGACCTGGCATGGTCCATTTGGGTTGCATGGCATCATGCATTTGGATAGACTATAATGAGAGAAATAAGACACTTATGGTTATTAATATATTATAAGTTCTAGTATATTAATAATAAGAATAATAAGATTATTTAATTAGTATTGATCAAGAATTAATCTAGGATTAATTAAGTGATCAAAAGAAGACTAATTAAATATATGGGTTGATTGTGCAAATCATCCATACTTATATAGTGGGCTAATGCTCCATGGATTATCTATTTGGGCTAAAACCCATATGATGCTCCATGGTGTTTTAGTACCCATGGATCATGGAAATGAAAGGCCATGTCAATTAGGGTTTACATGGTGTAACCCTAACTATATATGCATCTTATTCTTGACCAAAATCAGCCAGTAGTGTGTGTAATAGAAGGGCTAGCCGATTCTCATGAAGTGTAGAATTCTCTCAAGTTATTCCAAGTGTATTTGGTGTTGTGTGAACCATTTGAGGTGTCACACTTGGGGCACTAGGCACTCAAGCTTCATGAAGACTTTCTACTAAGAGGTATGTATTTTATCTTGTTATATCCATTATTTTATATGCTAGATTAGGATAATACCTTGGATGTTCATATTTGCATGTATAATAGAGAAAACATAGATCCAAGGTATTTAGGGTTGCATGTACACTTAGGAGTGTTAGAATGCTCAAAACCCAACAGTGGTATCAGAGACTAGGCTTGTTTTCTTGTTATACTTGCAAAAGTAGCTGAAAAATCGAGTTTTGATGTTGTTTGCCCAGCAGACTCGCCGAGTCCATGAATGGACTCGCCGAGTCCAAGTCAAAATGCATCCAACTCGCCGAGTTGGTTCGTGCACTCGACGAGTTGTTCCCCCAGACAGCATAAATTCGACTTTTTTGGCTGGAATTGGACTAGGAACATTACCCTAAGATGTTTTTGCACTTATAAACTTGTTTTTGATGTGGTAATGTTCATGCTAATCCAATTTCAAAGATAATTGTCAATAGGTTCATATTTTGTATTAGTTTAAGGTTTAGACTAATTACATGAAAAAGTTTGATTTGAATTATCTTGTTCTTATGAGTTGCTTAGATTAATAGAAAAGATGAGTGAAATAGTTGTTTTCAATCCAAATTAATCTTAGAGTTGATTCTAAAATGTGTTTTTGTAACTTGTCCTCAAGTTATATGAAAAGTCACATTTAAGTTTCATAAAACTCATAAAAGTTGGCAAAGGTTACAAAATGAAGAGTCTAGTTCTAATTAAATGGTTTTATGACTCCATAACTTGTCCTCAAGTTATGGAGGACCAAGAGTCTCTTCATTAAATAATAAATAAAAAAAAGTGTAACCTTAATTAATTCCATAAGTTATAAAATAAAGAAAAGTTAATTCTTTTATTAGTTTAAAGTCTTCCATAACTTGTCCTCGAGTTATGGAACTTGAAGAGTTTTTGGATTAAAACTACTTTAAACACATAAATTATGGAATGAATTAGTTTTGAATAGTTTCAAAACTTTTAATGGGTGTCCACTCTCACCCACCGCTTCCTTGACCGGTGGAGGGTCGTTAGCCGAACGGGTTTGACAGGACTATAATTCTCCCTTCATTAAAAGTATTAATGATAAATACTAAGTAACTAAACTCTTAATAATACCCAATCTTAGTTACTTAGGAAAATGTGAATAAGGTTCTAATCCATGAAATTACACTTTGCACTTTGTTTAAGTCGGTTAGTGGAGCGTGTGTGGTTAACCGGAACACTAACTCGTATTTAACAAGGTAGGCAAAGGGTAACTTAATGTTTATCATAGTATCGATGGAGCGTGTGTGGTTAACCGGCACATCGATTGAGGGGTAAATATTAAGGGTACAAAGTATATTTGCATGGTTATTTACACCTTGTTTTGTGATCCTCGACATCCCAGTCACAAAATTTGAGAGGACACAATCGAGATTGAAACATGCCATTGAATAGTTCAATGAATCTCAAAAAATCTACGAGTTTCAAATACAAGTAAAACCTAATTAAATTATTTCATTTTCATGGTGGAAATTGGAGAATCGTCATTCGCCTACCTTAAAATATTTTATAGCTTGGAAAGATTCTCATCACCCAAGTTTTAATTGGACTGAAACTTGGAATCATGCAAGTTGTATAGTATGAAGAATGATAATATTCATCTTTGGAAAATTAAGACTAATTCCTTGTTCACATGTATCTGTGAGTCAAGTGAAGGACTAAGAGATCGTGTAGACATTCTTGTGCACTGATCAAGTCCACCACAAAGATCATTAAGACTATTCGTCATGATTTACTAATATTTAGTAAATATGGGTTTACTTACCAGATTAAGTATTATATTGAAACATTGGAAAAGTTTCGATGTATGGCAGAACGAATGAGAAGAATCAAATTAGGTAGAAAGATAAAAGTTTCTCAAATATGAAAAGATGGGAGAGTACTTTTGTATCATGGTTTGTGATCATATTAATGATTAAAGAACCATATCACAATTGGTCTTCTAAGGACATCTTAGTGCCATTATTATGGCTAAGAAGAGGAGTCATGAATTGTTGAAATGGCTAAATCAAGAAGATGAGTCATACTTCGTTCCAAAACAAGTCTTAGAGTCATACTCCAAGATTCTAACTTGAGTGACACATCTTAAAGAAGGTTTATAACACTTGTCAAATGTAAGAGTAAAATGTTTGTTTTGGATAAAACAAAGACCAACTAAGGCCAATTGTGTGAAGTGTTTGTCTTGATAAAGAGTCCGCACTATCTCTTGAATATTTGGAAAGATAGTCTTATATGTCAAGAGGAATGTGGGAGACTTAAAGATACTGAAAGAATTTCAAGATCTAGTCAAGAATGAAAACCTATAGTTTGACACTAGCACACGACGTGAGGTTTATAACCTATCGTGTTGACATATTTCTATTTTTGTGCCCATTCCAGTTAAAGTTGGCTTTGCATATGAGTTCTGAGAGTTCTCAATTGGTTGCATAACGACTTGGAAGTAATGGACGACCCTTGTGCTGCCAGGTGGCAAGAAATTAAGATTGAGTTCAGTCCATATGAGTTTGGATTTTTCATTATCCTTGTCTTGTGATTATGGTTTTGAAAAATTCACATGGATAAGAACACATACACCATAAAATCTAAGTGTCATAAGGTTTCTCTTCGATTCATGAAAATGATGGTGAGGAAACACTTTCACTAAGTAGATTTTAAGTAGATAATAGTTGTGATCTTTGCATTCTCAAAGTCGTTAATGAAGCGTGTGTGGTTAACCGGCACACTAACATGGACTTCTGAGAAATGGCAAAGGTCTAAACAATTGAGACTATGATTACGACATCCCTTTTCATAGTTATAAAAATTGCTTAGACACACATGTGAGCTATCTAAGGAAAGGTGTGTGACTTTGATAAAGTCTTATCTAAACATCTTGTATCATAAATCTTAACTTTGGTAAGAAAGTCAATAAAGTATTGATTTCTAGAAGTTCAGCTGATTTCTATGTACATGTTAAAGCTAGTGGGAGCATAAGTGTTATTCTAATAATCATCATGTTAGTGGGAGCATGATAATTATTATTAGTATTGCAAGATAGCAATGTTAATTACAGAAAACAAAAGTTTCAATTCGTGAACTTGCAGGGGTTGAAAAGTTGTTTTGCTATAATTAAGGGAGAGGAAATTATACTTCATTTCAATTCTAAAAGCTTAGATTGAGGTTTTAATCATCTTTAGTCAAGGATATATATGAATTTTGTGTTGGAATGACTCAACATAAGGAAATTCTATATATGGGTCCATTATTTGCGTTCTAAAATTCGATTATGATTACGACATCCCTTTTCATAATCTGAATTATGAGAACTTGGCAAATAGAAATATTGTAGCAAAAGGACTGGTCTAGTTTCATGTCTTTATGTGAGACATCATGAATCGTGTCCCATATGCTTCGGATATATAGGATCGATTGCATGTGCTATAATATTCATCCTTTCTAAAATTTTCCAAATGCCTAGGGTTTTAAGAAGGGAAAAGGTCTAGAATTGGATATAACTAAAATGATTAAGCAACTGTCGAGGACAATCTAAGGTTTACCAAAGATTGGTTGCTCAGGGACAGTTGGAAGTATAATGTTAATTTTGGAAGGACCATATTGACATATTCTGAAAAGAGGCAACTCTTGTTCAGAAGTGATAGTCAAAATGGGAATATGGAAATGTTTCCATAGGTGGAAGTTATTCAGTTTATGTAAGATTAGAAAAACATAATGCAAGAAGGATGTTTCCATGGAGCTGATCTACATTGGAATACTCTGTAATGTTTGTTGACAAGTCTCTGTGACTTTGTGCATAATCATTTCAAGAGGATCAATTCATATAAGTTTTAAATCTAAGAATATTTCGGTAAGTGGCATGAATTTGGAATTCTTGCATTTACGGTAAGGATTTGGGACCGTGAAATGAGAATCATTGGAATTATGTTCAATCGATCTATTTCTCAAAGTAAAGATCATAGACAAACTTAGTATGCATACTTGGTGTATGGCATAACTAATGTTTAGAGAAACATAGTGTGCATACTTGGTGTATGGCATGACTAGTGTTTAGAAAACATAGTGTACATGCTTGGAGCATGGGACAACTATTGTTTTAATTCAAGTATAAAGTTGATAGTTTGAAACAGTATGCAATAAATAATGTGTAATCAATATGATGATAAATAAAAGGTGTTTTATTTATATTCAGAAGTTCTGAGACATGTTGGATTCGATTATTGTTGTGTTTCACTTTGCATGTTTTGAATTCCAGAATAACTAGGTCGTTCTTCCTGAATGACTAAGTTATTCAAACTATCTACAGTCGGTCGTATGTTGGAAGTAGATATGAATCAAGACTGTCATGAAGCTAGATTGTAGATGTAACACCCAAAGTTTTGAAGGCCAAGAAAGGAAAGAAAACCCTAATTTTTAGGGGCGACTCGGCGAGTCCAAGGAGGAACTCGGCGAGTCCGAGCGGGATCCGGGTCGAGGTGTAAGTGACCAACTCGGCGAGTCGGCCAAGTGGACTCGGCGAGTCTGGTCTGTGCGAGGAAAACCCTAAATCCGGGACTTTGGGCACTATTTAAGCTCCTTATTCTCTCCATTAGGGTTCCTTAGAGCCTCCCTCATTCAGAAAGCGAACCCTAAGACTCCATTGTTGTGCATTCAAGCTTCCAAGCCATTTTTTGGTGATTTGAAGGAAGAAGAAAGAGGGGAATCAGTGAAGCTTCAAGGATTGGCTTCAGATCTGGAGTTTGTGGAGCCTTTCTGAGGTATTGAAGGTATTAAGTCATTTCCTTCCCTTAGATCTATTTTGGTTGTGAGTTTTGGGGCTTTTTAGCCATGATTAGTTGCCCATTTGAGTTAGAAGTCAGATCTGGAGTTGCTACTTCAGATCTAAGCCGATTTTGGTCTTGGGAAGCATAAAGTTTCAGCCCTTGAGTTGATTATGGAGCCTCTTTGCCTTAAACCCTAGTTTATGGTGTATTTTGCGTAGATCTCCTTCTCTACACGTAAAGTTTGCAACTTTACGTGAGGAATGGGCTTGGGAAGGGTAGATCTACAGTTTGGAGTCCGTGCATGACTCAAAAGTCCTCTGCATGTTTGGAGATCTGAATGGACTCGGCGAGTCCTTTGAGTGGACTCGGCGAGTAGCATGAAGATTTGGAGTAACCCGACGAGTGGGATGAACAGCTCGTCGAGTCAGATGAAGTTGGGTAGGAACTCGGCGAGTTGGATGAACAACTCGGCGAGTCTGTTGAAGGTTGTCCTGGACTCGGCGAGTCTGTTCTGGGACTCGGCGATTCTGGTCGCGAAACCCCAAACCCTTCGAGTTGAGACTCGAATCAGTGAGTCGAATGGAGACTCGATGAGTTGGACAGGTCAGGACTCGGTAATCGGTAGACTCGGCGAGTCACGGACCGACTCGGCGAGTCGAGTCGCGAATAGAAGGACTCTGAACATATGAGCTCGGCGAGTCAATAGGGTGACTCGGCGAGTAGGGTTGACCTAGGAGGTTGACTTTGACCAGGACTTTGACTTTGACCAGAGTTGACTTGGTTGCCTGTCGGGGGTCAGTTAGACTCAGTGTTGTATTGATATTGGTAGTTCGGGGAGCGAGTGGAGCTGAAGTTCAGAGAGTTGTCGTGTAGCAGCTAGTGGGTTCATCAGCCAGATCAGCCAGTGCAAGTGAGTTTCTCTTTGTATGAATGGGTCTACGGCCACAATGTCGGCCCATATAGCTATGAGTAGAAGACCCGGGGGTTAGCCCTAGGTACAGTATGCTAGTATGATATTCGGGACGAGGTCCAATGATAGAGGGCAGGTGCCCAAGGAATGGTTTATGTGATAGTTTATACTTGTTGTCTGTGTGATACTTGTATGTGCCTGGTAGGGAGGTGAGTGTGGGAGAGGTCCCGTATCTCACTAATAGCAGAGTGTGGATGGTGTTCCACATCTCAGTAGCATCAGAGCAGGGGCGAGGCCCAAGTTAGGGAAGGAGTGAGGGTGGGCTGGGCCCATACGTCACTATTAGCAGGAGTATGGACGGGGTTCCATGACTCATCAGTAGCAGGACAAGGGCGGGGCCCAGAGACAGGCGAGGCCTTAGGACAAGATCCATTAGTATGTGTTTAGCTTATGTGATGTGATGTGATATGTTTATGTACTATTATATGTTAGTGGGTGAGGCCCTGTGACAGGCGAGGCCTAAGTGAAACAGATCTGTATCCGAGCGGGGCTTGAAGCCAGGCGGGGCGTGGAGTGGCGGGGCCGTTGTAGCAGGCAAGGACCGAGGTAGGGGCGAGGCCCAGGATAACGGGCGTGGCCCAGTAGGTGCAGTATGTGGTTATGCATGGTATGTGGTAGGGTGGGGAACTCACTAAGCTTCGTGTTTACGGTTTTCAGTTTTGGTTTCAGGTACTTCCGGTAGCGGAGGGAAGAGCTCGGGGTGATCGCATGGCACACACCATAGTTTAGACAGCCTGGGAATGTTTACTCTAATAACGAACATGTATTTTGGAAACTAATACTCTGTTTATGTTTTGAAATGATGAATTTGCTTAAAGTAATGTTTTATTAAAATAATTTTTTTTATTCATAAATTTTGGGACGTTACAAGTTGGTATCAGAGCCTTGGTTTGAGGGATTCGGACATGCTCTCGGGTGTGTCTGAACTCAAACCGAGGAATTGGTATAGAAGTTTTCAAAATGAAAAGACAGTTTTGTAAAAGAGGGTTTTGGGAAAGAAAACAGTTTTAGAAAAGCAAAAGTAATTCAGAAAGAAAAGAACTTTGAAAAGAGAAAAGAGGTGTGGTGCATGCAATCAGCCGTGCTCAAGTAAGTACCCCAAAATACCCATACAAGTTTCTGATTTGATTATCAGTTGATAGAGCAGCATGCTAGATTAGGGCTAAGGATCTAGGGATGATGCCTTATGTGCCTATTATATGTGTTTTGAGCTGCATGATAGTGCTGATTAGACAGTGGTAGGATAGCCTGTCTAGGTTATGCCTGAGTTTATGAGTTTGTGTTGTATGCTAGTTCAGTTTCTTGCTATGTGGATATGATTGCTTGAATATGTTGTGGTTAGATTTTCCCTTGTCGGAATGTTGCTTGCTTTGTGCATTGTGGGATACTGAGTGATGGGAGTTGGCCATTAGGTGGATACGACACGACACATGTGATTAGGGTTGAATAATCTCAGAGTGCTGGATTTGGTCCTATTGTGCAGCTCTTGTTGAGTCCAACCGTTGTAGGGACGAGTCTTTTACTTGAAGGATTATCTGAGCCTCGTCACATGTGATGGTATCCAGGTGATGGCTAATTGGCATCACAAGGAGACCTTCAGCAGCTGAGGACTGGTTTGAGTTGAGTCAGAGGTTTTCCTAGGGTAAGCCTAGGATGAGATAGTGCTGGGAGCAGTAGTAATGGATAAGGGACCTGGTGGAGTCAAAGAAATTTCGGAGGAAAGTACAGATAGATGTGGAAGGTAGTATGGGCCCGTACTACTGAAAGCAGAGGATCCGTACTCGATTCGGGAAAGGCCGAGACAAGACCGGGAACCTGGTAGAGTGTGTTTGGTCTCGCATCAGTGATGAGTATTCTGATATTGGTTGTGGTATATTTTCAGCATGGTGACGTTGCGAGAGAGACCAGCCGGCAGATCAGGTGCCGGAGAGGGATCAGGCTCGGGTTCAGGGGCCGAGCAACTCGAGGAGCGAATGAGGGAGTTGATATCCGCCGAGGTTACGCACAATATTTTGAATCAGACTCCTGTGATCTTTGGCACGGTCAAGGAGGGTATATTGGAGATTTTGGATGAGAGGCTGGGAGCCTTCCGTACTGAGATGATGGCGTTGATGGGAGCGCATACCTTGAAATTTCGGGAGTTCATTGGGCTAGGGACCCCATCGCTAGCAGCAGATGGTTGGCCGATGTTGCCAACGCATTCCGTACGAGCCGGTGCCCTGAGGAGGACAAGGTCAGACTCGTTTCCTGTCTTCTGAAGGACAGGGCGAGGGATTGGTGGGAGGAGATTGGTCATGCTTTGGGGGATGATGCCGCATTGGACACGATGACTTGGAGCGATTTTTCGGCCAGGTTCAGGGCGGAGTTTTTGCCGATTATTGAGGTGCAGCAGTTGGCACGAGAGTTTCAGGATTTGACGAAGACCACTGAGACTGTGGCGGAGATCACCGCCAAGTTCAGGGAGAGGGCTCTTCTTGTACCGCAGTATGTCGCGGATGAGGAGATGAAGAAGGCCCGATACCATGAGATGTTGAGGGATGACATCAGGGAGTTCGTGAGCAGATCCAACTATAAAACGCTGGAAGATATGATTTCTCGAGCTAGAGAGAGGGGAATTGATTTGGAGCAGATCCGGAAGAGGAAGCCGGATGAGGTTCAGGTAGCTACAGGTTCGGGCAAAAGGCACAAGGGATCGGATTCGAGGTCGAGGGATTATTAGGACCGCAGCCGCTGCGGGAAGTGTGGCAGGGCGCACGGGGGCGCGTGCAGGAGTGGTAGCGGTGGTGAGTCTGGTTGTTTCAAGTGCGGTCGGACTGGTCATTTCAGAAGGTATTGTACTGTTACCACCTCACAGGGATCAGACCTGTTATGTTTTCACTACAACTAGCAGGGCCACAAGAAGGCCCAGTGCCCCAGTTTGTTTTCAGCAGGATGGGTGATGGCACCTGTCCCGGAAGCTTTGAGGATCACAGACGGCCGTCAGGGCCGTGCAGAGGCGCCTGCGGTAGGAGGCAGAGCTCTTCAGATGACTACCTTAGAGGCGCGATCAGCACCGGACGTTGCAGGTATGCGATTTCTGTTTTCAGTTCTTTTATTTGTGCATGATTATATTGTTATGGTTCTGCAATCATTATCGGTATGAGTATTTTATTTTTGAGCGGTTGATTGTAATCGAGTTATATGCCATCTGCATACCTTGGATATTCGAATGGTAGTGAGGGGATGTGCCCTATTGGAGAAGGTTACATAGGATGCAGTAACTGTAGCATGCTTGGGAGGGACTTGGTATGTCTCGCTAGATCGGAGTCGTATAGTGTTAGAAATGGATTGGTTAGATCCCTAGCTATGGTAAGCTTGGGTTCCTCAGCAGATCGATTATGGAATGGTAGCAAGGATTTCTTTTGAGTATTGAGCAACAAGGGGTAAGCAGGATCGAAGTGGGGGAGAATCCTCCGAGTGTGCAAAGGTAGGAGCACGCAGATCCAGAAAGAATGTCCGACCTCCGAAAAGGAAAAGAAGTGGTTCAACGTTTGATGGATTGAGGATTCCAGGGTTGGGAGTTTGAGAAACTCCCCATCAGCTAGTGCGTGTGATGGTAATGGTTAGTACGTGGTTGGGAATACAGGTTGTGGATCGCCCGTAGGACTCAAGGGAGTCGGAATGAGGATCTTGAGAGCGAATGGCACATGGGTGTTTTCGTAGTAGCAGTCAGTGGTAGAATGTGATGTAAGACTACGGGGCAGCCGTAGCATTCACTAGCAGTCAGTGGTAGAAAGTGATGTAAGACTACGGGGCAGCCGTAGCATTCACTAGCAGTCAGCAATGGATGGTGATGTAAGACTACGGGTAAGCCGTAGCATTCCTTTGTAGCTTCGATAGCGGAGTTGGGGCGAGGCCCTTACCTCCTAGTGATCGGTTAGGGATCAAGAATGGGTAGTCGATGAGAATGATAGGGAGTTTGCCTATATAGCCCTAGAGAGGTGAGACCTTGGGAGAGGCCGCTCCAGGATAGAGGCGGGTGGGACCCGTGGGCGAGGCCCGTGAGTTTTAGCAGCGCAGGTGGGACCTGGTAGGGACCTTAGTGTCAAGTTAGGGGATCGGGGATCCCAGGATTGTAGTTCCTGAATGGAAGAATAGATTGAGCAGTTATAGGTGGTCGAAGTTTCTTCGGAAGTCGCTGGGAGCGACTAGTGGTGGTGTTGGGACTAGCTACCGGTGGGAGTCGGTAATCCAGACATTGATAGGTTGGTAGAGACCAGGGTGGTCTCAGTTCATACGGAAGGTACACAAGGAATAGCAGAATTTTCAGTCAGTAGTACTGCGGGTAAGCAGTGGATGGTGGAATTCAGTTAATTGAATCGAGGGGTGCTCGGCACCAAGTTATGACAGAGAAAAGAGTGTCAGCGGTTACTGACGGGGATGACCCGTACTGGAAATACCGGGGGTGATGGAGTTGGTGAAGGATAGGACCTTCACAGTGACAGAGGAAATAGTTGGATATAGAGCATCGCCTTAGGAAGGAGAGGGAATCGCGTAAGGAAAGAAGGGGTCAACCCTATGAGTTCAAGTGCAGTACTCGGAGAATACCAGAAGGATTGTCGGTTGAGTAAGTTGTGTTTCTAAGTTGTTCAGGGTCAGGTTTGACCCGAGGTTTTATCCGCGAGGTTTATGTTAGTCAGAATGACCAAGTGGAAGACCAGCGAAGGTAGGCAGCTGGTGTTGGGATAATTGGTGGGTTTTGGAAGCAGATCGCAGGCGGTGGACCATGGCAAACTTCGAGGTCGAAGTTTACTTTAAGTGGGGGAGAGTTGTAACACCCAAAGTTTTGAAGGCCAAGAAAGGAAAGAAAACTCTAATTTTTAGGGGCGACTTGGCGAGTCCAAGGAGGAACTCGGCGAGTCCGAGCGGGATCCAGGTCGAGGTGTAAGTGACCAATTCGGCGAGTCGGCCAAGTGGACTCGGCGAGTCTGGTCCGTGCGAGGAAAACCCTAAATCTGGGACTTTGGGCGCTATTTAAGCTCCTTATTCACTCCATTAGGGTTCCTTAGAGCCTCCCTCATTCAGAAAGCAAACCCTAAGCCTCCATTGTTGTGCATTCAAGCTTCCAAGCCATTTTTGGGTGATTTGAAGGAAGAAGAAAGAGGGGAATCAGTGAAGCCTCAAGGATTGGCTTCAGATCTGGAGTTTGTGGAGCCTTTCTGAGGTATTGAAGGTATTAAGTCATTTCCTTCCCTTAGATCTATTTTGGTTGTGAGTTTTGGGGCTTTTTAGCCATGATTAGTTGCCCATTTGAGTTAGAAGTCGGATCTGGAGTTGCTACTTCAGATCTAAGCCGATTTTGGTCTTGGGAAGCATAAAGTTTCAGCCCTTGAGTTGATTATGGAGCCTCCTTGCCTTAAACCCTAGTTTATGGTGTATTTTGCGTAGATCTACTTCTCTACATGTAAAGTTTTCAACTTTACGTGAGGAATGGGCTTGGGAAGGGTAGATCTACAGTTTGGAGTCCGTGCATGACTCAAAAGTCCTCTGCATGTTTGGAGATCTGAATGGACTCGGCGAGTCCTTTGAGTGGACTCGGCGAGTAGCATGAAGATTTGGAGGAACCCGACGAGTGGGATGAACAACTCGTCGAGTCAGATGAAGTTGGGTAGGAACTCGGCGAGTTGGATGAACAACTCGGCGAGTCCGTTGAAGGTTGTCCTGGACTCGGCGGGTCTGTTCTTGGACTCGGCGATTCAGGTCGCGAAATCCCAAAACCTTTGAGTTGAGACTCGAATCAGTGATTCGAATGGAGACTCGGTGAGTTGGACAGGTCAGGACTCGGTAATCGATAGACTCGGCGAGTCATGGACTGACTCGGCGAGTCGAGTCGCAAATAGAAGGACTCTGAACATATGAACTCGGCGAGTCAATAGGGTGACTCGGCGAGTAGGGTTGACCTAGGAGGTTGACTTTGACCAGGACTTTGACCTTGACCAGAGTTGACTTCGTTGCCTGTCGGGGGTCAGTTAGACTCAGTGTTGTATTGATATTGGTAGTTCGGGGAGCGAGTGTAGCTGAAGTTCAGAGAGTTGCCGTGCAGCAGCTAGTGGGTTCATCAGCCAGATCAGCCAGTGCAGGTGAGTTTCCCTTTGTATGAATGGGTCTACGACCACAATGTCGGCCCATATAGCTATGAGTAGAAGACCCGGGGGTTAGCCCTAGGCACAGTATGCTAGTATGATATTCGGGACGAGGTCCAATGATAGAAGGCGGGTGCCCAAGGAATGGTTTATGTGATAGTTTGTACTTGTTGTCTGTGTGATACTTGTATGTGCCTGGTAGGGAGGTGAGTGTGGGCGAGGTCCCGTATCTCACTAATAGCAGAGTGTGGATGGTGTTCCACATCTCAGTAGCAGCAGAACAGGGGCGAGGCCCTAGTTAGGGAAGGAGTGAGGGTGGGCTGGGCCCGTACCTCACTATCAGCAGGAGTATGGACGGGGTTCCATGACTCATCAGTAGCAGGACAAGGGCGGGGCCCAAAGATAGGCAAGGCCTTAGGACAAGATCCATTAGTATGTGTTTAGCTTATGTGATGTGATGTGATATGTTTATGTGGTATTATATGTTAGTGGGCGAGGCCCTATGACAGGCGAGGCCTAAGTGAAACAGATCTGTATTCGAGCGGGGCTCGAAGCCAGGCGGGGCCTGGAGCGGCGGGGCCGTTGTAGTGGGCGAGACCCGAGGTAGGGGGCGTAGCCCAGTATGTGCAGTATGTGGTTATGCATGGTATGTGGTAGGGTGGGGAACTCACTAAGCTTCGTGCTTACGGTTTTCAGTTTTGGTTTTAGGTACTTCCGGTAGCGGAGGGAAGAGCTCGGGGTGATCGCATGGCACACACCATAGTTTAGACAGCCTGGGAATGTTTACTCTGATAACGAACATGTATTTTGGAAACTAATACTCTGTTTATGTTTTGAAATGATGAATTTGCTTAAAGTAATGTTTTATTAAAAGAATTTTTTTTAGTCTTGAATTTTGGGACGTTACAGTAGATGTCCAAAGTATGGGACATAACAAGTGGTGCTACAACATTCATTAGTACTCATAAGTTCTGAGTATTGGATTCAACCGACGCTCATTGGAATCACTTCATGGATTTTAACACGAGTGATCATGAGACGATAATATCTTATATTCCTCAAACCTAGAGATATGACTTGTTGTCTATGAGTTGGTTATACATTGATTGCACGAAAACGCATTTGGTAACTTGGTGTTATAAAACGTGCATTTGTGTATGATTCAACAAAACAAGTATATGAGTCGAAGTTTATCCATTCGTTTTACCCTTAAAGGGATAAAAGCGATATATGTGGGCCCCTCGATGATTTAGTGATGACACCTCGAAGTGCTTGGCCAAGCCAGGACTGATTTGATTTGTTCAATTAGTCGGTCGTCAAAAATCGGAAATCAGGAAACAACAAATGGACAAAGAGAATGATTTTAATCCATGTGTCAGTCCCTATGATATCTAGAATGGAGGAATATATGATCCCTTATCTGATGGACGCCTCATTGATTTGTTCAGAGTTTGATGGCACCAGCTTTTAAGAGCTACGATTGCTAGTCGGGTTTTGAAGTCATACGCAATAATAGTTTTCGACTTATCCAAGTGGGAGGCTGTTGGATTAGTGTCTAAGTCCATAACTATATTTGGTATGTACTTGACCCGATTGACATGGTCCATATGGGTTGCATGGCATCATGCATTTGGATAGACTAAAATGAGAGAAATAACACTTAAGGTTTATTAATATATTATAAGTTCTAATAAAGTAATAAGATTATTTAATTAGTATTGATCAAGAATTAATTTGGAATTAATTAAGTGATCAAAAGGAGACTAATTAAATATATGGGTTGATTGTGTAAAACATCCATACTTGTATAGTGGGCTAATGCTCCATAGATTATCAAGTTGGGCTAAAACCCATAGGATGCTCCATGGTGTTTTTGTACCCAAGGATCATGAAAATGAAAGGCCATGACAATTAGGGTTTACATGGTGTAACCGTAATTGTGAAACACTATATAAGCATCTTATTCTTCCAAAAAACCGGCCATTATGAAGGAATGGTGAGGGCTAGCCGATTTCATGAAGTGTCTCAGTTCTCTCAAGTTATTATAAGTGTATTTGGTGTTGTGTGAACCATTCGAGGTGTCACACTTGGGGCACTAGGCTCTTAAGCTCCATGGAATCAAGCTACATCAAAAGGTATGTCTTCTAACTTATATTATTCCATATGAATCAGTGTTTTGTATGCTAGTTAGGATAACACCTTGGAATATTCATATTTGCATGTATAATAGAGAAAACATAGATCCAAGGTATTTAGGGTTGCATGTACACTTAGGAGTGTTAGAATGCTCAAAACCCAACATTTGCATCTAGTGTTTTTCAGGGTTTGTGTAATAGTGGGGATGGATTGTTGAGCATGTTTGGTGCTATGATAGACTTCAAAGGTCAGCGGGTGGTGGTTCGAACCCTAAGTGGGGGAGAATTATTTATATACGAGTTGGGTGCTAGGATTAGGTAAGGTTTTTGTTCTGCTTCCAAGGCTCGACAGTATATTCAACATGGTTGTATGAGTTATCTTGCATATGTGATTGATACTCGGGTAGGGAAGCCAACTTCGGTTTCAAATGTGCCAGTTGTCTGGGAATTTGTTGATGTGTTTCCTGAGGAGTTGCCCGATGTGCCTCTCGAGAGGAAGGTTTAGTTCAGGATTGACCTAGTGCCAGGTGCAGCTCCGATTGCCAAGGCACTGTACCATTTGGCACCGCCTGAGACGCAGGAGTTATCCTCTCAACTTCAGGAGTTGTTAGGTAAATAGTTCATCAAACCGAGCAGTTCTCCGTGGGGAGCCTCGATTTTGTTCGTCAAGAAGAAGGATGGTTCGCACCGGATGTGCATTAATTACTAGGAGCTGAACAAGATGACGGTGAAGAACTTTTATCCCCTTCCACGGATTGACAGCCTCTTTGATTGGTCGAAGGGTGCATCTTGATTCTCCATGATCGATCGGAGTTCAGTGCATCATCAAGTGAAGATGAAAGAGGATGATATCGATAAGACAACATTACAGACACGTTATGGTCATTACGAGTTTGTGGTGATGCAATTTATCCTCACCAACGCGCCTATAGTGTTTATGGGCTTGATGAATCGAGTATGCAGGCTGATGCTTGATCGATCAGTTATTGTGTTTATTGATGATATCTTGGTGTATTCCAAGACTAGAGAGCAGCACGAGGAGCACCTTCAAGAGCTTTCGGGAGTATTGAGGCGAGAACGGCTGTGTTCCATGTTCTCAAAGTGTTAGTTTTGCTGACGAGAGGTCTAGTTCTTGGGACATCTCATTAACCAAAATGGAATTTTGGTTGTTTCGACCAAGATCGAGGTTGTGATGCAGTGGGAGGTTCCAAAATCTCCCTCATAGATCAAGAGTTTCTTGGGTTTGGCGGGATATTATCGAAGATTTATCCAAGTCTTCTCCAAGATTGCAATACCCCTCATTCATCTGACAAGGAATGGAGTGGATTTCCGATGGGGACCTGATTAGTAGGCGGTATTTGTGACACTACGACAGGGGTTCCGTGAGGACCTGGTGTTGACCCTTCCAAAGGGTGTCGAGGATTTCGTTTTATTTTGTGATGCATTAGTCACTAGTTTGGGGGCAATTCTTATGCAAAGGGGGTGAGTGATTGCATATGCTTCTCGGTATTTGAAGCTACATGAGGCACACTATCCTACTCATGACGTGGAGTTAGGGGTAGTGGTATTTTCCCTCAAGATTTGGAGACATTATATA
Organism: Lactuca sativa; assembly: GCF_002870075.4. Taxonomy (NCBI): domain Eukaryota; kingdom Viridiplantae; phylum Streptophyta; class Magnoliopsida; order Asterales; family Asteraceae; genus Lactuca; species Lactuca sativa. The sequence continues at coordinate 150,141,358 of NC_056625.2, forward strand.
TATGGGGTCCATTGTACCGTTACACGGATCACAAGATTTTGTGATATCTTATGGACCAGTCGAACCTGAACATGAGGCATCGCAGGTGGCTAGACATAGTCAAGGATTATGACTGTGAGATCCAGTACCATCCGGGTAAAACGAATGTGGTAGTGGATGCCTTGAGTGACAAGTTGGTTAGATCTTCAGCTGTGGATTTGTCTATGAGGATATCCATTGATTGTCCACTTTCGAATTTGATCATAGGGGCATAGGCAAAAGGAGTCAAGAAGGATAACGGGAAGCAGGAGAGGATCAGGGGCTAGATCGACAAGTTTGTCATCGATAGTCAGGGATTGTTGACCCGATGTGGTCGGGTGGGTTCCCGTTTCTGGTGGGATCAGGGAGATGGTTTTGGAGGAAGCTCACAATTCTCGCTTTTCGATACACCCATGGGCCACCAAGATGTACCAGGATTTGTGACTATGTTACCGGTGTCTGTGTATGAAGAGGGAGATAACTTGGTATGTTGAGATGTGCTTGACCTATAGGATGGTCAAGTCCAAGCATCAGAGGCCACATGGAAATTTTTAGCCTTTCGAGGTCCCCATGTGGAAGTGGGAGTAGATTACAATAGATTATATCACCAAGTTACCGAAGAAGACCAAGGGATTTGATGCAATATGGGTCATCATGGATCGATTGACCAAGAGTGCCCACTTTTTAGCCATCCGGGAGAGCTCTTCGGCCAAAAAGTTTTCAATGTGTATGTTTAGGATATTGTTGCTCATCATGGGGGTCTCTATTGTATCCGATCGAGATGTGCGGTTCACTTCCCGGATCTGGCAGAAGTTCCACGAGGAATTGGGTACGATACTACATTTCAACACTACTTACCATCCACAGACCAATGACCAGAGTGAGCGGAACATCCAGGCAATTGAGGATATGTTGCGGGCTTGTGTTATAAACTTTGGTGGGAGTTGGGATTGCTACCTACCTCTTGCAGAGTTTTCCTACAACAATAGCTATCACTCCACCATTAATGCTCCGCCTTTGAGCTTATGTATGGTCAGAGATGTCGTACCCCAGTTTGTTGGGGGAGGTTGGTCATAGAGTGATGGGAAGTAGTGAGGTGGTCATTCAGATAACGAAGCTTATACAACAGATCAGGCAAAGACTGCAGACAACTCAGAGTCGACAGAAGAGTTATACCGACCGATGCCGATCAGAGATGGAATTTTAGGTCGACGATATGGTTCTACTAAAGGTATCACCCTAGAAGGTTGTGATATGTTTCAGTAAGAGGGGAAAATTAGGTCCCCGATCTATTGGACCATTCAGAGTGATCGCCAGGGTAGGCAGGGTGGCCTACCGGTTGGATTTGCTGAGTGAGCTCAGCTAGATCCACAATACTTTCCATTTTTTGCAGTTACAGAAGTGCGTGTTGGACGATGAGGAATTGGCCCCTTTAGATGATATCAAAGTCGATGATCATCTAAATTATATGGAGAGGGTGGTAGAGTTAGTGGAGAGAAAGATGAAAGTGTTGCGCAACAAGAAGATACCTTTGGTAATGATGTAGTGGCCACATCGGAAAGGCTCCGAATGGACCTGAGAGCCAGAGGCTGAGATGTAGGAGCATTACCCTGAGTTATTCACAGTAGTTGGATTCGAGAACGAAGTCTAGTTCAATTGGGGGAGAATTGTTACGTCCTGAAGTTGAGGTAATTTCAATTTTAGCCATATGTATGGATAAGTATACATTTTTAGTCCTTGAGTACAAGAAATAGTGCAAAAAGGCCTATAGTGGTATTTCAGTAATTTTGGAGAAGGGGTAGTATGATGGGCGTATGTTGTGTATACTGAGCGTACTAGGGCAGAACCTAGTACGATAGACGTACACCACGTACGCAGGGCATACGTAATGAAACCTCAAAAACTAATTTTAAGGGTTTGGTCAATATATAAGCATCATTAACTCTTCACTCCTCATTCCCCCTTGAGATTGTTGTCATAGGCCATGTTCCTGGTCAGAAATATAGTGAAATCACGTTTCCTGTTCTTTCCCCGGACCCCGTTACTAAGAAAGACATTCACTTCATAAAATATCCTATATACGTAGGCGGAAACAAGGGAAGGGGCTAGATTTTTCCTGACGGGAGCAAGAGTAACAATACAGTTTATAATGCTACAACATCCGGTAATAAGCAAAATCCTACTAAAATAAAAAGGGGGATACGAAATAACCATAGTGGATGCATCGGATGGACGAAAAGTGGTTGATATTATCCCTCCAGGGCCACAACTTCTTGTTTTACAAGGCGAATCTATCAAATTTGAGCAACCATTGACAAGTAATCCTAATGTGGGCGGATTTGGTCACGGAGATGTACAGCCATCATTGCATCCTTCGAAACCCTAATACCTTGTGTGTGATCATTTGAGATCAAAAGTGTTTGTGTTTGGTGCTTTTGAAGCAAGGTGAAGAAAGAAACATCATCTCAGGAGATCTAGGCCTTCTAGATCCAGGAACACCTCACCTTGAAGATCCATTTTGAGGTATAAAGTTATGAACTTGATGATTCTATGCATAGATCTAAGTTAGCCATGGAATTTGGGTCTTTTTGGTCCCATTATTTGGGTATGTTGAATATGAGCTACTCTAACCCCTTTAGGTTGTCCTTTCATTCACTTTGAGGTGTTTAGTAGCATAAAAATGTAGGATTGATCATATCTTTGCTTTCATGCATGTGTTCTAAGGTCTTAATGGGTTAAGTGGTTGAGGTTTTGGATGCTAAAACCTTTCTAGCCATGCAAGACCATAAAGTTAGAAACTTTATGCTTGAAAACGGAAACTTTATGGTTAATAACGTTATTTGGGACTTGGATCTGCATTTGGTCGTGTTAAGTCGTAATATTAAGCTCTAAATCGGTTAAGATGGGAAGCTGTTGTGTATGCTGGGCATACCGAAAGGTAGGATGCGCGTACACAGATTTGGCCCCGACACCTCGGACCTCAAGTATGCCCCATGTACCTCCAGAGTACGCCCCGCGTATGAAGCCTGAGTCGACTCGGCGGAGTGGACTTAACTGATTTGACTCGACTATGTTGACTCGGTTGACTTGTGGATTTTAACCAGTTTTGATCAAGGGTATTTTGGGAAAATTTTATTAATTTAGAATGGGAATATTTGGCATTTAGGATTAGGTTGATCCAATTGTCCGAGTTGGGATCTATTCATACTACATTCAGATTGTATGGTGAGTTTTCCCCACTAGACTTATGGGTTGAAGGCACCAAGTTTGGCCCATTGGATTGATATCAAGGTTTTACCATATGTTATGATGTAGTGATCTATTAGATATGTATCCTTGTAGGATGTTGTTATGTTATACTGATTTGTTAGATCTTTATCCTGGTATATAGGATGTTGCTATACTGTAGTGATCTATTAGATCTGTTTGACTACTTTTATATGCAAACTCTTGATTGTTATGGTATATGTTGACATGTGATGGTGTACCGAGTTGAGGTTTTCCTGCTTTGTGTTGAAGGCCAAGATACACAAGACGGTCCAGATAGACTGAAGGCCTGCATGGTGGACCAGTCATGCCGATGGCCGAGAGAGCGCTCCAGATAGGCCAAAGGCCCATTGAGGTGGTCCAGTAATGGTGAAGCCTCTGTATGCATGTTGTTGTTTGTTGTGTTTATGTGGTGGTATTTTGGGGGAACTCAGTAAGCGTTGGCTTATAGTTTTAGTTTTGTTTCAGGTACTTCTGAAGATTGTGGCAAGGCAAGGTGTGACCGTACACATCATTAGTTTATGTTGATTGGATCTTCGGAGACTTTTATTTTTAATAATGTTTTGAAAACAATGGTTATGCAAACACTTCTTTTTAAAAAATGGGTTGTTTTGAAAAGTTTAAATTTGTTTTGATTTTTGAGACATTACAGTTGGTGTTTGTATTCAAGATACAATTAATAGTGATTCAAGTATAATCCTAAGAGCATAAAGGAATATAATTTCTACCGATTAGAAAGTAAACTTTATCCAGTAAGGTCTAATTCATCATTTATTATCACCTAAAGCTTTAGATGGTGATTTTGTATTGTATCTCAACTTTATTTTTGAAACTTCAACAGAGGTTTCACGGTTATGTTTACCATGGAAAATATAATGATAACTACTATAGTTTTTAATAAAGTTGATTTGGTATGTTACTTTAAATCTTATACATTCATTAGAAAGGAAGTCATACATCACAGTGTATAGTTCCTTTAAAATTATTTCGTCTACATATTACTGAAAAATTTGATAAGGAATCTTGTATATATGAATAAGATTCACAAATGTTAAATAAACTATATTATTTGCCTTCAAATATCCATTTCTTGAATTTGGAATATGTGTATTCATTTATACAATAAAGATAATAATGTCTTGGATAACTTTGATTCAAAACAAGTTTAAGTCAAAAGTTTTTGAAATAGAACTTAATTTTATTTATTAAACTATTAATATCTACTTTATAATTCTGTTAAGAGATCTAGTCTCATAAATAGAAGTTTACCATTTTAGAATATGAGTATTATCGTTATGAAAAACGATCAAGTAAATAATCAAAAATTAAAATAACACAGCTAAAACATAAATATTTAGGCAAGCTAAATTTAAAACATACATTGTTCCAAAACAAACATTATTTTATATTACATGTACTTTATGTTCTAAGCATAAATAATGAAGTAAACACTGAGAGTGTAGTTCCAACTTGTTTGTGCTCAGCTGGTTACTCTTTTGTAAATATCTACAAACAAGTTACACATATTAGTTTAACATTTAAGTACCATGTACTTGGGTGTTATATAAAAACTGTAAGTTCTATCTAGTAGATACCTGAAGTACTAGTTTCTTCTTGACTTTCTTTTCAGGTAAGAGAAGCAGTTTGTCTTCTAGCATCCAATTTCGCCACAAAGAAAGAATATCTATCTATGAGGGCCTTCTCGGATTACTTCGGCTTAAAGGTGTTCAGTCCATAAAACATGGGCTTCTTAGATCACATAAAGTGACTCTTTTTAGCCTTGCATTACTCCATTGTTTGAACAAGTTTAAAAACAAGTATCACCGTGTTTATTGGAATATTATTTAACTTGTTAGATCATTAGATATATTTCTAAATTATCAAATACTTCCTAGAAGTTAGGAATAAATATTCCCAGTATGATGTTAGAAGCATCTTGAGCATCACAATGATGCCTTTACTTGGTATTGTGTTCACGTCTATTGATCATAGCAAATTTATTAGGACTAGGACCTGTAAGTATATAAAATTTCACATCTGTCACAAGATTGTCTCTCAGTACATGAACTCATTCATCGAAGTTGTATCTATTGAATGTTATTGTTTTATCTGGTCATTTAAAGAAAATGACTATTCAAAATAATGAGAGTAGATTATTTATCAATAAAATTCATTTAGTATTTTCAATATTTAGTCTTTAATAATTAATACCCTTTTATTTTCTAGAAACATTAATTATCAAACTCAAGAATCCAAGTTGCAAAACAAATAAATGGTTAGGTGACCTTTGTCCCATTCATTAGAAGTCAACCTTGTAGATATCGATTATCAATTATATTCCTAGATTTATAGGTGACCTTTATCACAAATGATTTCCGATCAAGTCATCCAATTTGAAAAACTTGTGTAATCGGCCTATAATTTGGTTATAGAAATCACGAAAACACCCCGGCCATCAAAAGATAACACTAAGTGGTTAGGTGAGCTTTATCTCACTAGTATATATAAGAGATGTGTAAGTGTTCTTCAAAAGGGAATACATAGATTTGAGGTTTGTAAGTGGTCTTTGATGTTTTCATAATTATAGATTTAAAAACATATTATACATGGTTATTGCATGCATCAAATAAACAATGGTATAGTTTAAAAATCATATTTTATGAAAAAAATCACATTTTAACAATGTTCTTTTATAAAATCCGGTTTTATGAAATTGACACGATCAAATTTTAATAGCTTGTATTAAGTCGATGTTTAAGTAGTTAGAACGTTTATAAACTTTTTAATAAAACTTCCTTTTATAATTTAAGGTTTGAAGTTTGATAAGTTTACAAACCTTCATTTTAAACTTATTCAATTTTAATCCCAAAATTTTACCGGTTACTAATTTTAATGATAAAGTTTATTTTATTTTAAACCTATTTTTACCATCTTATGTTAAAAGGTAAATTTTATTAAAATCAAACTCCTTTGCGATGTTTATTTATCTTCAAGTATTGTTTTGCATTTGAAAAACTAATTTATCAACCATAACGTAATAATAACAACACAAATCTTACATACTTATAAAGCTTGCATTTTCCCTTGAATATCATGCATTTGAAACCCCCCACAATAATTTGCTAAAACCTCATGCATTTGAAACCCCCAACCTTTTGACATTCTTAATAATTAATCACACATAATCAATGGTAATTCATATGAGATAATAATTTGCTAAAACATCATGTATTTGTTTGGTATTAGAACATGTTTGAGTTTTTGGGTTTTAGACTTTAGTAAATGGCTAATTCGTTTGATACGTTGGATTTGAAGCTATCTTATTCGAATTACCCAAAACAAGAGATAAATTAATAATATATGCTCATGTATGTTTTGTACAAGCCCCAGTCAAAATACAATATATCATGATCATACAATTAAGTGTGTCTTTTATTTCATTTTTGGTCTTATAACAAAAGTTTGTTTACGTGTCGAAGAAAGAAAACTTGAAGATGAATATTTAGGTTGGATGTTTATATAAGATTTGTTTTAAATATATAATATAGATATAAATACACAAATGTGTGTCGAATACAGTCCATCACAAATTTCATGTTATAAACTACAATATAACTCAAAATGGTTTGCCAAATATAATGTTTATACTATAATATAATATATTAGAAGAATACCATATAGTAAACGAATCCCACATGTTATGCAGAAATTTAGTTGCATAGATAATATATTATAATTATATTTCATTTAAAATATGTTAGGGTCATTTGGTTATTACATTGTTGTATTAGGCACTATAGTCTCATATATTTTGAATGACTCTTACAAAAATGATATCCGTAATTTGAATATAACGTAATATCTTATGATGTTTATTGAATGATATTATGTTCGATTGAGCACTTGGTAATTGGAATCAACTATATTATAGTTAAAAATTTTGGCTCCGTTTTTTTTTTCATTATGTTGAGATTAAAACAACCTTTAATCTACGAAGATCGATTAGATCTTGAACAAGTATGTAAATATAAAACTGTATGAACGCAATAATAAGAACAAGACAAGATGGAATCAAACGTGTCGAATGATTAAAAAAAATCCTCAGAAGAGCTCGATTAAGAACATCAACTGTAGAGGATTGGTAGATTACAAGAACGATTAAAGAAACCTGTTATGCTCTAGATGAATCGCTATTTCGTTAATCTCTAAAATCGTTAACCTAATATGCATGCAAGCGTAAACTTATATACAAAACATAAAAGACTCTCGGTTGGACAGGCCCAAACCGGAATACAAAATAACTTATACTATCGAGCCCAAAAGACGCAATCTACAAAATAATCTTCAGCCCAACAATCTCCCCCTTTGCGTCAATTTGGAGCGAGACCTTCACCGGTTACTTGGGCCAGCAGCTGAAGCAGGTACCTTCTTCTTCACGGTGCTAAACAAACATTTGGTGATGGAGAGAATGGTCTGTCTAAACCGGATGTACCAATTGATCATGTCGTTGAAGTACTTGATGTCATCAGCTGGGTTCTCTTTACACCGTTTGATAATCGATAACACATGCTCCAAACAAGCAGTGGTGTAAAGGTGTTTGTCAGCTAAAGCGAAGAGACATTTCTGTCCTTCCGCTCTAGTGAACATAACCGAGTTGCGTCTCGGGTCGATCCTGCCCATTTGCATTTGATTGAGATCACTGGCCGATCCCACAGGAGCAATCTTCGGTTTCCTTTTGAAGACTGTGGCGACCTCCTGATCCATTAGGACAACCTCCATGATGTAGCAGGCTAACATCCTTTTGACATGGTCTATAATGGGACCATATTCGGCTTCATTGGTCAAAAGGATATTATACAGGACAATCCAATCATGAGGATTTAGATTCAGTAGATCTGCCAGGGAGATAATATGAGCAGTTCTTGCAGATCCCTGAATGAGCTTGAAGCGAACGTTTGTAAAACGACCTTCGGTGTAAGGTTTCAGTACCCGAACGTTTACAATCTTCTGGGCGCTCCAAGTAAGGTATTGGGGACGAGCAGCCGCCAGATAGAAGTCAATGAGCTCCCTGTCAAGCTCAGCGTTCAGGTGAGGGACTTCAAATATGTTAGAGAAGGCGTGGAAAATGAACGCCTTTCGAGTCAGCGGCATGTCGAACTGCGAGTCGACAATGTTGTTGCAGTCGAACGAGATAACCGGCTCGAGCCATAATATGTTGGGAGTTTCTATGGCATCTTTAATCATACGCTCCCTGGTCCAGGCAGGGAAGAGAGTCTTCCGGCTCTCAAGGAGATCGTGGGCTTCCTTTTGCTTGCGTTCGGCTTCTTCAGCCTCTCGCGCCACACGACTGGCATCATCATCAGCATTGCGACTGTTCTTTCGTTTTAACATGTCAGCAATGGTCTCCTTGTCTTCATCTTCATCTTCTTCCTTAGCTATGTTTTTGCCTTTGTTCTTCACACCCGAACCCGAAGCTTGACCAGTCGGAGGTGGTTCGGTTGTGTGAGTAGCTTTGGAGGAAGGAGGTGGTTTCGATCCAGTCTTCTCATCTCCCCCTTGTTTCGGAATGGACACGAAACTCGGTAGGCCTTCGATTTTGCTGAGAAGGTCCATGGCCGGAGAGAGTTTTTCAGCGAGGGTACGCCTCACCGAATGGTTAAGAATGGGATCGTGTGCTTCCAGGATGTTGGATAATGCTGCGTGGACATCCGAAACACACGTTCTGATCACTTCCCTTTTCGGATCGAAGAGCTTCCAGTTCTTGTTGGGAGTTGGAAAGTTGCGTGCTCTTGACCTTGAGGGCGGTTGTTTTGCTCGCCAGAACGTCCATCAAAGAATTCTCAGCTGCAAGATCCTCTTGTAGCTTAGCTAGGCGGGCATCGATGGAGGCACGAAGTGCCGAGTTGTCGTCGCTGATATTTTGTCGGAGTGTAGCGAACGAAGTCAACTCCGTTGAGACGAACTTGGCCAATTGCTGAACAATTGGTTCTAAAGTTGTCTTGGTGGCGTCGGCGCTTTCCTGCAAGGACTTCAGCAGGACGGAAGCGTCGGAGAATAGTTTATCGACTTTTTCGGTCGCTGCCTCACAGGCTCTGGTGGAGGCGTCAATCGCAGCAGTTGCTGAGGCCACCGAATCATGTTGAGCCCTGGAGAAGGCGTCAACAATTTTCTGAAGGGCAGCTTCAGAAAGAGAGGACTGCTGGTTGGAAGAGGAGGCGAGAAGTAGGTCAACCTTCTCGTTAAGCTCTTTGAGATGCTTCTTCGTCACTGGAGCATCGTCCTCCTCGTCATTCTGAACTTGAAACGGACTGTAGTAGACCGAATCAAAGTTCATGTTTTCACCACCAAGGTAAGGGTTTTCGCCATCAGAGGCATTTTCAGGAGATGGAGGGGGTGGTGAAGTTGGGGGTGTTGTGGGTTTGGTAGGTTCAGGTTGAGTGGGTGTTGGGTTAAATTTGGGTGGTGGTTGAGTATGGGTGGTTTCGGTTGTATGGGTTTAGGTTTGTGGTGGTTCGGTTACAGGAGGGGTTTCGGTTACTGGTGGTGTTTCGGTTGCGGTGGTGAAAACGGGTGGAGGTATGGGGAAAGATGTTTGGGGAATAGTGGGGTTTATGGTCGGAATGGAAGTAGGAATGGTTGGTGGAGGTGAAGGAACTGGGGAAGTATGAAGTTCCATCTCTGGGGTAGGGGACCGAGGTGGTGTGTTGCCTCGTTGAGGAGATTCATCTCCTTGAGAGCCGTCAGAACCCGAACTCTCACCCTCAGAGTCACTGGAAGAAGAGGGAATGACAAGCTTTCGCTTCTGTTGAGTCTTCCTCCTCTTCGGCTGTGGGGACTGTGCAGCCTTCGGTTGTTTCCTCTTTTTAGGAGAAGGTCCCTTTGGAGCTTTGGACGCTTGCTTCTCTTTTTCTGCCTTTTTGCCCCTGCCCACCGGTTTGTCTGCATCGTGAATCGACCTGAGCATATCCGGTGTCAGTTCCCTAGGACCAGTTGGCCTAAACTCCTTGATCGTCCGAATTAGTCTGCTGTCAGCTGGGACGTCGCCATACATTGACTCCGGGATGGAGCCAATGAAGGAAAATTTCGATGCATCTGAGACGATGATCTTCTTGGTATGGAACGTACCAACAGAAGACATCGATGCACCGTCAGCAGTGGGAACATCAAATTTATCCATGGCCCATCTTGTAATCAAGATCCAGAACCGGGCCAACGACACCTCAAAGTGTCGGGATGATGAAGAGAGGCTCTGGATGAGCTGTTGCCATAGGACAAACCCATAGTCCAGGTTAAGCCCGTTGTATACCCCGTACATTATTGACAGGAAGAGACGACTTGCACCGTCGGATCCTGAGCTCCTTTCCGACAAGCCCTTGAAAAGGACTGTAAATAGGCCATTCCACTGTGGCGGCAGGCAAGACTTCTTGAACTTAGCGACAGAGGTGAGAACCTCTGTGTATCCCATGTTGTAAAACATGTTATACAGATGAGCAACCGGAATCGTCTCCGGATGAACTCTTGAAGGGTCAACGGCAAACCCCAGCATGGTGCAGAAGCGTTGGCGAGAGACTGAGGTCTTGTGTTCTGCAAGCTCGAAAAACACCCGGTCGACGGCCTTGTCGTAGTAGGCAGTCGCGTAAACCTGCGATAGTGCCACCATTGGCACAGATTCAATTCTTGAGAGAGCCGCAGCAAGTGGGGAGTACTTCAAACATTCTATGACCGGCGACATGTATGAGTCGTACGCCAGTGGGTTAAGATCAATGACCAGACATTGTTGTGGGCGGATAGGGAGGATCTGTGAAGTAGCATGAACAAAAGAGGATTCAGCCATTTTTGCAGGAATGAAGAAGATGATGAACAGGAAACTGTTTGGGAGTATTTGCTCTTTGGAAATTTTGGAGGTAGTAAAGAGGTAAAAGGTGGTGTAGACGGCCTTTTATAGTGGGTGATAGGAGAGAGAAAAATCGTTTCAAATCTCTTATGGAAATACGAAACGGGTTCTTGAGTGACAGATGGATGACTGTTGAGGCGTGCGATGATCACGTAGGAGAGAGAGTGTCAGGTTCCTAGGATCACGCCGCCCAACAAGCGCCGTTTCAGAGTGAAAAACCGTTTCCATTTCCACATGCGTCTTTAATGCCAGAGTGATGACGCTTGGATTTCGCACACGCGTCCACAAGTGTCAGTAAAAGCACGGCCGTTTCAAATTCACACGCGCCCACTTATACCGTCGTTTGAATTTCGATCCTTTTAACTCCCGCCCAGTCAGCAACTTTTCGTCTTATCCTTTTAAACGGCAACTTTGAATTAATTAACCATGTGGATTGTTTTTGACCACAACTTCATGATTAACCACCAGGTTATAATACAGCCTGTAAATAATTAGCAACGGAATTTGGAAAATCAATGATTGTCGTGCAAAGAGTGTAAAAAAAAGGAAATAAAGTAACTCTTTTAAGGATATTCTGTGATGTCAATAATGACACGAAACTGATGATCCCGGGCACGAATCTCTTCCTTCAAGGTCAAGATAGACCTCAAAGTGTTAGTGTGGATTGCCGTTGAATTACGATCAAACATTTATTGAGAAATGTTGAAAGGCTTCTTTTAATTAGGCTAATTAAGGATGGCTTTTGCTTTGATTCATCAATTCTAGTCTTGAAATAAGAAAGAAAGTGAACAAATTGCTTGTGAGACCGGTGTAGCCTGTTGAACAAGTAGGTAGGAATTTAGTTTAAATTGGCTTGGACAAATATAAAATCTCAGAAAAAAAAATTAAAAACTGGATCCCAAGGGAAGAAATGTTATGGTGTATAACAATTTCATAGGAATCACACAAAATTAAATTTGAGATTTCATTAGGGTACATTCGTCAATCCTTTGGTGAAAACTTGAGCATTATAATTGTTCACCGTCAATTCATTAGGTGTTGAATTTTGGGTTTCACTCAGCTCGTAGTGACACGAAACTAAGATCATAAACACAGATGTTGTGTAACCATAAACTTCAGCGGTAATTTCTGAGAGTCTCAAGGGTTACGTTGATGAAACGAATGTAGTGGAGAAGAGTTATGGAGGTGGTGTAAGAAGAGATAGTACCTCTGCTGCGAAAATAGGGACCAAGCAGGAAACTCTTAACTCATGTGAGAAAAGAGTGAGGTAGCTCACGATTAGAATAAATGTGTTAGCCTTATTGGGAAGACAAGGTTTGTGTATACCAGGTTAGGAAGGCTATTATTCAAAATCTTATGAGGCTTAGGACACATACAGCATCATGCTTCTAGGGACACTTAAGTAATTCATCAAATTTATCCCCATAAACGAACAAACACTCAAGAGAGTAAAAAAAATATTTTTGGAGTTTTTGAGACTTAAAAAAATTTTTGGAAAAAATATGAAAAACCGAACCCGAACGTTCGTTTGGTTTCGGTTGGGAAAAAGTTGAAAAACCGAACCCGAGCGTTCGTTTGGTTTCGGTTCTAGAAAATTTTGAAAAACCGAACCCGAACCTTCGGTTGGTTTCGGTTTAGGAAAATTTTGAAAAACCGAACCCGAACCTTCGGTTGGTTTCGGTTCAACAAAATTTTGAAAAATCGAACCCGAACCTTCGGTAGGTTTTGGTTTTGAAAAATTTTGAGAAACCAAGGAATTTAGACATGCAAGTGAAAAATATTTTTAACATAAAGAAAAACAAAATTGTACAAGAAATATACAACACAGAAAAACTACCTTTGAAGTAATGAGCGAGTCAGATGGTTGAACCGAACCCGAACGTTCAGTTGGTTTCGCTTCTTACGTTTGAGGTTGAGAGGTAGTGTGAGGTACTGACTCTGATTCCATCATACCTAGCCCTTGCAATATTTTATTGAATGATGCTTCAGGAAGAACTTTGGTAAAGACGTCAGCCAGTTGATCAGTGGTTCTTACGAAGTGAACTTCGACGTTTCCATCTTCCACGTGATCTTTGATGAAGTGATACCTCAGTGCTATGTGTTTGGTTTTAGAGTGTTGCACTGGGTTATGACAGATCCTAATTGCACTTTCAGAGTCACAATATAGTGGGATCTTCTTCATATTGAGTCCATAGTCTCGAAGTTGACTTTGGATCCAAATCACTTGTGATGTGCAGGATGCAGCGGCAATGTATTCCGCTTCAGCAGTAGACAACGACACACACGTTTGTTTCTTGGATTGCCAGCTGACCAACTTCCCGTCAAGGAATTGATAGCCACCAGTTGTGCTTTTACGGTCGAGTCCACATCCTCCAAGGTCAGCATCAGAATAGGCTTGAACGAAGAAGCCTGAGTTGGATGGATACCATAGACCTAAGGAGGTGGTTCGCTTGAGATAGCGTAAGATGTTCTTCACTGCAAGCATGTGAGGTTCGCGTGGGTTTGCCTGAAATCGAGCACAATAACACACAGAAAACATGATATCAGGCCTGCTAGCAGTTAGATACATCAGTGAGCCTATCATTTGACGATAGAGCGTGATATCGACAGCCGGTTTGTCTAGAGATGGGATAAGCTTGGTGCCGAATGCCATTGGGATTTTGACTTTTGAGTCTCCCATCATGCCAAACTTTGCTAGGAGAGTCTTCGTGTAAGCTTCCTGATTAATAAAGATGCCTTCGGGTCCCTGTCTTATGTTTAAACCAAGGAAAAAGTTAATAGGACTCATTGAGCTCATTTCAAACTTAGTCTCCATCAGCTTTCTGAATTCAGCTGTTAAGCTGGGATTCGTGGAGCCAAAGATGATGTCATCGACATAAATTTGAACTATCATAAGGTGGTTACCTTCCTTTTTGCGAAAGAAGGTTGGGTCAACCGAACCTTGTTTAAATTTAGACATCTTTAAAAATTTTGTAAGCATTTCATACCAGGCTCTCAGAGCTTGTTTGAGGTCGTACACAGCTTTATCCAGAATATAGCAGTGATTAGGATACTTTTCGTTCATGAATCCAGGAGGTTGCTCCACATACACAGTTTCTTCGAGTTCTCCATTGAGAAATGCACATTTGACGTCCATTTGGAAAACCTCAAAGTTTTTGTGAGCAGCATAAGCCAGAAATATTCTAACAGATTCTAGCCTGGCTACTGGAGCGAAAGTCTCTTCATAGTCTATCCCTTCCTCCTGACAGTATCCCTTTACCACCAGACGAGCCTTGTTCCTTATAACATTACCTTCCTTGTCCATTTTGTTCCTAAAAACCCATTTGAGACCAACAACCGAAGCATCTGGAGGAGTTGGAATGAGGCGCCAGACTTTGTTCCTTTCAAATTCGTTCAGTTCGTCTTGCATTGCTTGAACCCAATCAGAGTGATCGAGGGCAGTGTTAACTGTCTTCGGTTCAACTTTTGATACGAATGAGTTAAACATACAAAACTCAACCTTTGAAAATAAGGATGTCTGTTTTGCCTTCAGTTGTGATCGGGTCAGAACCTTTTCAGATACATCACCAACTACTTGAGAGATAGGATGATCTCTGGTCCATTTGGTAAGAGGAGGGTAATTCGGATCAAAGGTTGAGTCTAGTTCAGCATTGATCATTTCTTCTGGCTCAGATAGGCTATCGAAATCAAGCGTCATATCATCATGCTCCCCCTCGATTGATGAGGTTTGAGAAACTTGAGGTTCAGGGGTTTCTTGAGGTGCTGAGCTTTCAGGCGTTGAAGCACCTTTGTTTGGAGATACATCTTTGGTTGGAGAAGCACCTTCGGTTGGTGAAGGACCTTCGGTTGAAGTTGTAGAACTTGGCTCCCCCTGGACTTGTGAGCTTGGATCCCCCTCGACATTTGAGCTTGGCTCCCCCTTGATTGAAGCATTGTTGGATGGAGAGTCATCAGTGGTCGATTCTCCTTCATGCATTCTCCTTGCAGCATCTTCGACAATCCGCTTCATATGATCAACTTTGTTGTCTACTGCACCTGCTTCGGAGAGTGAAGCTTTCTCCGGTTCGTCAAAGAGCTCTAGAAATTTCTCGTACAAATTGGCGAGCGAGACTGTGACTTGGCCAGTTTGAGGAAAGATTTCCCCAGCGGTGTCTGCTTCGGCCTGTAGCTTCTTGACATAGCTATCGTCAAAGGTCACATAATATGTCTCTTCAATTCTTCTCGAACGCTTGTTTAGGACCCTGTACGCCTTGGATGTGAGCGAGTAACCCAGAAAAATTCCCTCGTCAGCTTTGACATCAAACTTGTTGCGGTGTTCTTTAGAATTAAATATGAAACACCTTGAGCCGAACACATGGAAAAATTTCACATTGGGCTTTCTGTTGTTTATTATCTCATATGGTGTGAGCGTGAATCGCTTGTTGAGATAGGACCTGTTCTGTGTAAAACAAGCAGCAGAAATAGCATCAGCCCAAAAATAAAGAGGTAAGGAAGCGAAACTTAGCATAGTTCGGGCAGCTTCACACAAAGATCGGTTTCGTCTTTCAACTATTCCGTTCTGTTGTGGTGTGTAGGGAGCTGAGAAATTGTGACTAATTCCCTTTTCTGCAAGAAACTCTTCAAACTCCCTGTTCTTGAATTCAAGACCATTATCGCTCCTGATATTGCGAACAACCTTCTTGAGCTGTACTTCAATTTGCTTGATAAACACTTTCAGCTTTTGAGTCGCTTCAGATTTGAGCTTTAGAAAGAACACCCATGTAAATCGTGAAAAGTCATCAACAATAACAAGAATATACGTGCTACCACCGATGCTTTCGATAGATGAAGGACCACACAAATCGATATGAAGTAATTCGAGTGGTTCAACAACTTTTGTGTTGATCACAGATGGGTGACTTTGACGACTCTGCTTCCCCATTTCGCATGCAGCACACAAATGCTCTCTGTCAAACTTGAGCAATGGAAGACCCCTAACATGACCTCCAGTGACAAGTCGGTTGATATCTTTAAAGTTGAGATGAGAGAGTCTTCGGTGCCACAACCAGCTTTCGTCGGATTGAGCTTTTGATAACAAGCATATAGCTGGGTTTCCTTTGATGGGTTTAAGGTTTAAGGGAAACATTTCATCCTTTCGCTCTGACTTGAGAATTACTTTCTTTGTCTTTTTCTCTATGATTTCAGAACCTTCATCATCGAATGAGACTTTGAGACCTGTACCTCCAACAAGCTGAGATACACTGATGAGGTTGTGTTGGAGTCCTTCCACATAAGCCACCTTCCTTATAGTAAAGTCCCCATTTGTTATCATCCCGTATCCCTATATGGTGCCGAAAGAATTATTTCCAAACTTGACGTTGCCACCATTTGCAAGAGATCTGTATTCCCTGAGCTCCTCTTTCCTCCCTGTCATGTGACGTGAGCAGCCACTATCGATATACCATTCTTCGTCGAACTGCTCGTCACTTATAACCTGCAAAAATTTGGCCAATTTAGGAACCCAAAGTTTCTTGGGTCCATGTGAGCTTTTCATGGGAACAGGAACAGTAAGAGAGATGTCAACTAGATATGTTCGTTTTATGAGAGTTGTTTCATCTTTCTTTTTAATGGTAAAAACTTTTATCTTATTAGATTTGGGTGTGTTCGGTTTGGACTCTGGTTTGGATTCATTGACCTTCTGCTTTCCCTTTTGTTCAGCTGACGAATGAGATTTTTGAGAACAAGCGGAATTAGCTTTAGAGCCAGATGGACATGATTCGGTGGAAGTAGAAGAATTAGAAGAACGAGAAGAATTAGAATGAGAGGGTTTGGATTCAGAGGACTTCCTAGCTGGAGACTTTAGGTGACCCTTTTGCTTTTGATCGTTGGAGGGACTGACCTTAGAGTCTTGTTCTCTTTTGACTTCAGAACCGAACCTTTGCGTTCGATTGGAGCTGTTCTTGGAACCGAACCTTTGGTTTCGGTTGAAGTCTTTTTCATAACCGAACCGTTGCCTTCGGTTGGTATTTTCTCGTGAACCGAACCTTGGCTTTCGGTTGTTGTGACTTTCAGGCTTTCCTACAGGATTGTTTTCATACTTCAGATTCTTGTCTTGGTGTGAGAAGTATGCATTCTGGGATTGCCAGAATTGTTTCCTTTCAGAAAGGTTCTTCCTGTATCTTTGGTTCCTTTCTTTCTTCCTATTCCTCATCTGCTTAGGTTGATGATGAACATTCGCTTTCGTTTTCGGTGTCTCCTTGGCTGGTTCCTTTGGAACTGCAGGAGTTTTACTTTGAGCCGAGGGAGCAGAGGGAATGTCTGTAGAAGTTCCACTTTGAGCTGAGGGAGTAGAGGTAGTGTCTTCTTTTGTCGAACGATCATCTTCCTGAGGAATATCTTTCGTACCACTGGTGCTTGGCTCATCGAAATTATCCGGCTTATTCAAGGGTTCAGGTATGTATCTTCCTTTACTCATCCAGGAGGTTCTTTCAGATAAGCCAACAGTTTCGTTTGCATTATCTATTGGAGCTTCCCAGAAGTACTCATCGCAGCCATCAGCATTATCTTCGTTTACAATAGCTGTGAGTTCAGCTGTTTGATGTTCGGTTACTCCAGTCACCTTGTAAACCTGATTCGGAGTGGTCCTGACCTTTTGATACACAACTGCTTTCTCAACTAATATCGGGGACTTTTGTTGGGACAATCGAGCGAACTCCACTGAATTTTCAGAAATAAGATTCTTGTGGTTTTCAGGTTCGCTTTTAATAAATTCTGAGCAGTCAACCGTGTCCTCTACAGAAATTTCACTCATGTTTTCGTCCTCGTTAAGCTCAGATGCATTTTCAACATCAATTTTGTTTTCTGAGCTTACGTTGGCGTTTAAAGAGTCAAATTTTTGCATGGTTTCGGTTCTCAGTTTAAGTCTGTCATTTTCATCCAAAAGATTTTTAAGCATGTCCTTATGGTCCTTGGATTTAATGAAGGACTCAATTTTGTCCAGTCCATACATGTAGGTCGGATTGACATCATCAGACGATATCACACTCTCACAATTGTAGGCTTCGGCATCGATTTCATCCTCCTTAAACTCTAGGAAGGGCAAAATCATGCGATGGATCTTTTGACCTATTTCACAATCCAAGTGAAGCTGAGTAATATTAGAATATAAACGTTTAGCAATTAAACAAAAAACATTCCGCTGTTTCAACAATTTTAAATTGTCTCTTTGCAAATAAATGTTTTCGTCTTTAACTTTAACTAATTCCGACTCCTTTAACTCGATCCACATTCTCCGCTCCTCACTCTTCGACGCCACCCTGCTTAATTGATCAGTTAGGTTAGAATTGGTGACTCGAGTTTGAGTTAAGCTACTATCTAGATGAGAAATTCTTGTATTAACATTTTTTAGTTCTTTCTCATATGAGGATGGTGGTACTTTGGATGAAATAAAAACAGACTGTACCTTCTTTATCAGTTCATCGAGCTCATTGAACTGCTGGCTGAGTGGTTTGGCCGTAAAGCACATGTCCTCCTGCACCTTCGGTCCATCGCTTCCACCATCGGTGTTGTATCCCCTCATTTGAGATACGTCAGTCACCATGAAGCATCTTCCTCCACTGCTTTCCTCCTTAGCCACATAAGCCTTTCCATGGGTAGGCTTCCTCACTTCATCGTCTTCTGAGTCGGTGGACCAAACTTCCGTGATACCGAACTTGTCATCATTAACCGAACCCTGCACAATAAGAGCATTAATAGAGGGGTTGGCGGTAGACTTCTTCTTTCTCAACTCGTCCAATCTTTTCTGCAACACAGCTTCCTCATCATTTCCATCATCCTTTTCAGTCATCTTCTTAAGGACACAGTCCTTAGCATAGTGGTTTTTCCCACCACAGTAGAAACAGCTTACTCCGGAATCGCCATCCACCTTTGGTTCCTTCTTGGGCTCCTCAGCCTTCGGTTCATTGTTCACCTTTTCAGAGCTGTAACTCCCCTGCCAGATTCGGTTTTTGTTGCTGGGGAATCTCTTCTTTATGAACCTCTTGGGATTGGACACCATCATGGCATAATCCTCAGACGTGAGGTCATATTCCTCCAAGTTGAGGTCTTCATCCTCCATTACAGCTTTACTTTTAGATAGGAGGGCCAACGAACCAAGACTAGAAACGACGTTCTTCTCTTGCAGCACAATCTTCTCTTGGGACTTGAGAATGCCCACCAGTTTCGCCAAAGAGTATGATTTAAACTGCTCATGGGCTTTGACTGTGGAAACCACTGCTCTCCATTCAGACCTCAGTCCATTCAAGAAAGTAACCTTCTGTTCGATAAGCTTCCTTTCAATATCGTGTTTGATCATCTTGCTGAGAAAATGATTGAAGCGATCGAATGTCTGGGTCACCGTTTCTTCGTCCCCTTGCCTGAATTCTCCAAACTCAGATAAAAGCAAAGTTTGGATAGAATGTTCTAGATCCTCGTCTGTAGAATACAGTTCACGAAGTCCATCCCAAACTTCCTTTGCCGTCGTGCATGAGCTAACCAATCTGAATGTGTCGGACTGGAGGGCGAATCTGATCAACCTTAACGCCTTAATATTGCACTGAAATTTGTCCTTTTCATCTTGCGCAATATCCTTCACATCCTTT
Source organism: Lactuca sativa (assembly GCF_002870075.4). Taxonomy (NCBI): domain Eukaryota; kingdom Viridiplantae; phylum Streptophyta; class Magnoliopsida; order Asterales; family Asteraceae; genus Lactuca; species Lactuca sativa. The sequence goes on from NC_056625.2 coordinate 150,161,155, forward strand.
ATCAGATCATTGTACTCCTTTTGTGTCTTAATAATCCTGGACGTTGCAGAATGAGAAAACGGTCCACTGATAATAGCTTCCCATATGAGGTACCCATTATCCTCCGATCCAATCACGTAGTCTTTAAAGTGATGCGCCCATACTTCATAGTCATGGGTGTATAAGATTGGAATCTTTGTCGTCGAACCGATGTTGTTGGAAATATTAATAGGGTTTGATTGCGTCGCGTCCATTATGATCGTAAAAACCTGTTCAAAGATCAGACTTGTAATAAAGCAGATTAGGGCAAAACAATAAATATCAAGATACGTCAATAAAGAGATGACGGTTCAATAAATATTGATGATTGCGGAAAAACCCTAATGGAAATCTTTTTCACAGAAAAGATGTGTATCGATTACACAGCCTCCTGCTCTGATACCAATTGTTGAGATTAAAACAACCTTTAATCTACGAAGATCGATTAGATCTTGAACAAGTATGTAAATATAAAACTGTATGAACGCAATAATAAGAACAAGACAAGATGGAATCAAACGTGTCGAATGATTAAACAAAATCCTCAGAAGAGCTCGATTAAGAACATCAACTGTAGAGGATTGGTAGATTACAAGAACGATTAAAGAAACCTGTTATGCTCTAGATGAATCACTATTTCGTTAATCTCTAAAGTCGTTAACCTAATATGCATGCAAGCGTAAACTTATATACAAAACATAAAAGGCTCTCAGTTGGACAGGCCCAAACCGGAATACAAAATAACTTATACTATCGAGCCCAAAAGACGCAATCTACAAAATAATCTTCAGCCCAACACATTAGTTCTAGAATATGATTTTTTTATATTAACTTAAAATATGTCACTATCTTAAAATTGATTGAGAACGAGATTTTTTATATTTACTTAAAATACGGCACCATTTTCTATTCAATAGTAAAACTAACAAAAGTCGTTAAATATGTATTTTTATGAGGTTCAACATAAATAGAAGACCACAAATGAGAATCCATATCTAATCAATTATCAATTAATTACATTAGATACCAATGTGTACATAAAAATTACATTTAAAATTTTAAACTAATAGTAAAAAAAATTTATTATTTATTATGATAAAAAAATCAGTAAATCAAAAAATATACATGCTATTTAATCGCATACAAGTTTTATGTATGGCTTATTCACAATACATTAAACCATATATAACCATATTAAACTACATAATTATCCCACTGCGCAACGCGCGGGCTGTCGCCTAGTATGCTATAAACATATGTGCATAAACCAAGCCATCAACTAGTAATATTTTTGTGAGCCATCACAAAAATATTAAATCGATTCCTAAAGGTACATAACGGACCTTCGTTTTGTAAAGTCTTCATATGTTCTCACTTGCTTCAACGCACTGTAAAAAATTTATTAAAATAATTTTATAAAGTTTGACAAACTTTATTAAAATGAAGTTCATCAACTTTGGATCTTCAAAGTGGCCACCATCTTGATTTTTGTTATATTTTTGTAAAAAATAAAGTATTTCTAAAAACTAATCTATTACTTACAAAAATTTACAAATAAAAACTATATATTTAACTAGCTGGGGTGCCCCGCTCCGCGGGGGTTGGTTTTGATCAGAGTTTTATTTTTTTCTTTTTCGGTATGTATTATGGTTGTCTTTGCTTTTGCCGAGGACTATATGAAAGCCATAAAAAGTTGGATATAGAAATATAGTAATGCAAAAAAACGAATCATTTTCTTGTGTCCACTAGTAGCAAATCCTCTTTTATTAAATATCAAAAACAAACAAAAAGAAAGTCAAAATAATAACCCAAATAAAAAAATGTGCTCTAAAATGATTCCAAATACAGTTAAAACTTGCAGCAATTGCAACAAGCTCTTCTAGAAGTTGTTCTAAATGTCGCAAAGGCTATTTACAACAATAAATCAACAAAAATTATTAAATCAACAAAGCAAAACTATATTTTAGTGTCATGAAATTTACCCATTGTGTTGGACCATCAATCGGACCATTAAGTGGATCATTATGCACCTGATTTTACATATATGCCCTTAGAAAACTACAGATCCCAAATGCTATTTAAAAACTATAAATTATTATTTCATACCTCCATAAAAAGCCCATCCACTCCCACAACGACAACTGTCCTTGCAACACAATGTATCAGTTCCTGGAGACCTCCACTACCAACACCACCACTTTCTAGCTTTTTCCCAGCAGGTTGCTGGAATGCATGTGTCACATCTGCTACAGAAGTTGAATAAACCTTCAATAATGGAAAAACTGTAAATACCAATAATGGCAAAACTGTAAATACCAATCAACTTACCTTCACAATATTCTCAGCATACTTCATCACCATGGACACAGCAATCCCACTGAAAATAAATAAACATTTTTATTTTTATTTCAACTAAATCTTATTAAAAAAACATATCTTTCAAATCTTGGTATAAATAAAATACCTTAGGGCATGGTTGATAATCATGAGAACCGTAATCAGTTAATATCCATGGAAAACTCCCCTGCACAAAAGACAAAAATTGTAGTTAACAATGTATTGATAAAAATATGAGAAGGGCATTTACGCCTTTTACACCGAGTATAAGAAACATACTTGTTGAGAACAACATCAAAATCTTGGATAATAATTGCAACAACATTGAGAGCCATCCCAAAAACATATAACCAGAATTTCTGCACATTTATGTTCCTTGAAGATAATTAAACTTACGAAGGATTAAGTTGAGCTGTTGTGCACCCTACACAAAGTAAAATGAAAGCAGCCCATTGGATCTCACTTAACCTATGATAAGTCAAAGTCAATTGAAGTCAAGTATTTATATTATCAAATTTTATCTTTTATTAATGTTATTGTTATATACTTATACTTACAACAGGACAATTAGCTTTTCAAAGCCACTCAAAGCTACGTGGATCAACGATTCAATCATCTACAAAAGATTGTCAAATTGTCAGGTAACAAAATTTAAAAAGAAAAGAGAAAAAAAAATAAGAAGTAGGCTAAGACTTACTATAACCAAACATGGTTCCTCTCTCACAAACCATAACGTTTTGATTTCCAGCCAATCTGACTTTTTCTGCTGAGTTGGCCATCACCTGAAAAGTCAACGGATCAGAAATTATCATTGACCAATGGTCAATGAAGGTGAAATGACGATTTTAACCTTCACTTTAGAATTTCACAACATCAAATCATGTTCTTAGAATTGTTACATGTCATGTTCTTTCCCAGTCAAGGGGCATAGGCCATGCCCCAAACCAAGCTCCAATTACTGCACCATGTGCAGGTAAACAGATCATATAATCAATAATTCCAATTAGCCTACAAATTAAAAAAATGGAAATTGAACAACTTATATTATTATTAATCAATAATCACTTACTTTGTATGGATAAATGTTTGTTGCCAATCAACCCATGAAGAACCATACACACAACCTGCAGGAACAAACTGCAAATAAAAATATATATGCAACTATGAATTATGGAAATTTTCATAATGTTTTTAAAATTAGAACATAATTTTTTTATTGATTCTCACTAACTGTAATTACTTTTTTCAAAGCGTATAAAATTTGATGTAAAAGTGTAACCATAGTAGTATATTAAGTTGTTAGATTGAGAGAAGATAATATAGAGGAAATTAGCTCCCACTGTATAACTGAGATAGATATTGAGACCAAAGATGAGAACCTAACATGGAATTGAGCAAGGAATATCACTGGAGTACCTTTTAGAATCATGAACATGAATAGAAGTTCCATGCATTGAAGTTAGAAGCAACCTAAAGAAGCAAGATTGTTCATTGGTTATGATCTAGTAATATATATTCAAGAATATGGGTTAGTTTGTTTGTTGATTTTTGAAGTAGGGTATAAAACTGGATACCTTGTTGCCCAATCCTTGGGGAGCATCAACAGCAATCACCTTCCTGGCTTGTATAGGGTTGGGGATGATGAAGCAAGCGACTTATCCTTAAATTTCATCTCTGCGTACAAATCAATTGAAACACAATTTCAGTCAGAAATCCGTATTCTAATTTGTATACAAAAGAAATTAAGCATATGATCAATCAAAGTACCGGTCGATGGAGGTCCAAGCTTCAAAATTTCCAATAGTAGCATACGTGATTTGATTGAAGTAGCGCCCCTACCATACCCCTGCCAGAGAACTCTTCCGTTCGTTACTCCAAATAACACCACCACCACCACTGCTGCCTGCTGATTGCTTAAGGTTGGAGAAGCGATGAAGAAGCAGAATTGAAGCGGTGGAAATAGAAGGCTTTCGGGTTGTATTTGTCGATTGTACTCAAACTATGTCGTAAAACTCAAGTATCGAAGTTAGAGCCATCCGCTAACGACGGCGAAGAAGTGTCTCCGGCAGACCATTTGACGAACGAAGACCTTCGACACTCGAAGACAAGTACCGATTTTGTGATTAAGAAGTCGACTGATCGACTCGTCGATGTCCGCATACCACTGATCGTCAGTTAGGAAGGGTATCTGAGAATACCTACTTGATCGATTGCAAGTATGAAGACCTGAAGCTTCGATTAGAAGACCGACCAATACGGACATCGAAAACTATAATCTCGTTGTCTACAACCACCTTAACAGCCGTAACGGCCTCCACCACTAATGGTACAGCGACATACGCCAAGAGAAAGAGGTAATCGAAGATGCAAGCGTAAAACCTAAAGGATCAGCAAGTGGTTGGCGGTGGAGGGAGGAAAGGGTAGAAAAAGAGAGGAGACTCGATTTGGGAGGTGGTGGAAAGATCATGAAGCAAACAGAACGAAAACAGATAAACATCAAATACTAAGAGGCGGGCACGATGAGCAACACGTGGACAAAGAATATAATATTTTGCATAAAACACCCCTATACCAAAATTCTATAATCAATGGACCATTTTTGCCAAAAACACACAAGTTCGCTATATATATATATATATATATATATATATATATATATATATATATATATATATATATATATATATATATATATATATATATATATATATATAATAATAATAATAATAATAATAATTATTATTACATACCTTATGAAAAAATAAATAATTACAACCATTTTAAATAAATCAACACATGTAACAACACAAAGGTTCATGGCTAGTTTATGTACATCATACACATCTGTACACTAAAACTTTTTTTAAACAACTATTTTTTTTCTAACACAACTTTTATGACTAAAAAGATGCATGTAAACGTTTAGTCAAAAATAACAATTCTAAACATTTTAAATTTGTCATAAAAAATATGTATGGACTTCTTTTGCAAAGAGAAAATCATCCAGGTTTTCCAAAACAAAGATTTAATCAACTTAACAAATAATCTAACTAAGCTTACAAACATGGATATGATACCAATTGTTGGGTTTTTATTCAAAAATTGTTTCAAAAACATAAACATGTCAATGGAAAACGTTGATTTTGAAGAAAATAAAACTAGTTTTACTCCCACCAAAAGATTATTTGGCAAGACTTGGAAAGACAAGCACAACCATAGAAAGAAAAGTGTTACAACCTTTGAAGACTTTGATTCTCATGTGA
>NC_056625.2:150171772-150221772 GCF_002870075.4 Lactuca sativa
TATGGCAAATGCTTCAAAGACTTAAGAATTAAGAATTGCCAACAATACGAAATCAGCGATGTAAATTCTACCAATGTTTTTATGAAGGCCTAACACTCATAGAGGGAATGTTGGTATTTGGTAATGCTTCAAACGGCAGATCCTTAGACGGCATGACACCAACTCAAATCCAAGAGCTCATCAAGAAACTAGTCATTGAGTCGAAATATGTGCCTATAGTCGTAAAAGCTTTTTTATTGCTTACAAAGGAAAAATGAATTGTGCCTATAGTCAAACATGTGAAACCTCTTAAAAACTTGGCTCCCAACTTATATGTGTCAAATAATGCAAGAAGAAGTTGGTGCTGTAAAAAAATGTCAAAGGTCACCAACGAAGAAATTTTAATCAGCCTCAAAATAATTTCCAGAATAATAATTTTCAGCAGCGACATCAGTATCGATATCCACCTAGTCTCCGGTAGCAGTCTGTATTTCAGCATAAGCAACCCAATTTTTAGCAGAATCTTTAGCAACACAATTTTTAGCAGCAACAACAGTTTCATTAACAACCTACACAACAACTATCTGGTAGCTCCATCGTTACACTAGAAGATATCGTAAAAAGGTTGGCTACCAATACTCATCCATTCTGGAATGAAACAATAGCAAGCATCAAAAACTTAGAACAACAAATGTATCAGCTTGCAACTTTCGTGAGTCGATTTGAATCTCAAGGTAAACTGCACGCACAAACATAAAATAATCTGAAACATCATGTTAGCACAATTACCTTAAGAAGTAAAAAAATTATGAAAGCCCAAGCAAACTAGGAAAAAAAAAATTGTGGTTAAAAATGATATTCACGAAAAGATCGAAGGTTAAAAAGTAGGCAAAAAGGGTGATGAAAAAGAAACTCAAAAACAAACAAGTCCAACTTTGAAAAGATATAAAACGGTTCCTCTATTTTCGTCGAGACTTCGTTGCACGTAGCACGGACGAGAAGGCGAAGAAATCATGGACATCTTCCGAAAGATGGAGGTAAATATTCCGTTATTTGAACCTATTAAACAAATTCCCCGTTACGCAAAATTGTTAAAAGAACTTTATGTTAAGAAAAAGAAATTAAAAGGCAACAAGACCATTCAAGTCACCAAAAAATATTTCTTTCAATATGAAAAAAAAAAAATTACCTCTAGAGTGTAAGGATCCTGAAAATGCGTCGATTACTTGTAAACTAAGAAACCTTAATTTTCCAAAAGTCATGTTAGATTTAGGTGCATCTGTCAATGTCCTATCATTTTCTATTTTTAAATCATTAAATTTGGGACCTTTAAATAAAACCGAGATTATTATGCAGTTGCTTGGCCATTTGATAGTACATCCAAAAGGTTTATCGGAGGATGTTCTCGTCCAAATAGGGGTGTTTACTATTTGGATAAAACCGAATTGTTCCATTCTCCAATTCAGATTCGACTATTTAGTTCATACATTCAGATTTTTGGATTAATTTTCAACAAAACAAAATTATAATTTTGAATTTAGGATTAAAATATATAAATATAAAGGAGGGCCTGGAATGTCATTTAAGGAAACATCGAATGTTATTTTATCTAGGGTTAAGGTAAAAAGGGTGCAAGGCCGGAATTCTAGGGACATAATTGCAAAATCAGCCTTAACGCTCCTTAGCAAACTAGTCGACGAGATTTGAAGTCTTCAATCGTTTCTGTTGCCTCTCTAGTTCATGATGTACACAAGATGGGTAGCACCCAAATCACCCTTAGGCCTTTGTTGATTGACCGCCGATCATTAGGAGGAAGAAGAGAATAGCGATGAGTAAGACAAAAAGGCAAAGGGGGATTCGAAAGAGTGGTGAGAGGAAGCAAAACAAATCCAATGTTCTTGGCTTTTGGCTATTTCATGATCGATCAGAGGAAAGAAAAGACGAAAAAGGGGAATCGAAAGCGAAGGAGGGGCGTAGGGAAAGAAGTAGTGAGCAAGATAGGGAGAGCTTGACAGGTTTTCTCCGGAATGTTCAGTAGGTTCACCTGTGCCTATAAATTGATCATCTATTGGTAAAATCCTTGTATTCTTCTTCCATATGGGTTCATGCATCAATTTGTATGAAATTTCTAGAAGTTATGAATACAATTGCTTTCCATGTGGTGTTGAATCTTGTGTTGTTTCACTCCAATCCATGTGGTTTATTGTGTATAATTCTTGCGTATAAGACCATGTTTCTAACTATTCTTAATGTTCTAAAACTTCCTCTAATTGTCTTGATATGTGTAAGTCCCAATCTCTTAGATCCAAATCAGTGATCAATTGAAATGCAGGTTTAAGAAGAGTGTAGAAGGAGTAGAAGAAGAATTAAGCCAAGCATGCACACATCTATATCACATAAATGTTAGGTATACCTTGGGAAACACACAGTTACATCACACTCGGACTAACACAGACACATGCTATTTATATCACTCACAGCAGCACACAAGTGTACATCCGCACACACGTGTACGGTCGTACACGCGGTGTACGGCCGTACACACGTGTGCGGCCGCACATATCCACTAACATGCTATAACCACGAAAACAAACTCTAACACCCTACCAATACCTATACATGAGAATGCCTAGCCCAAACCATCATATATTGACCTATCAATCTCCCCCTTGGTTTGCGGCTAGCATTGACTTGGTCTTCACTCTTCCGGATTCTCGAACAGCCTCAAGTCAAATTTTCCCATGGATCCCATCCAAAGCTTTACATTAATGATCGTGGCAACCATTCCTGTGAATTCCTTAGTAGCAGCCTCCATGACCTCCTTTCTGCATGTGATTTGGTGATGAGCCAGGGTATGAATGTCTCTCTTTCTGAATCTGAGGAGATCCTTAGCACTAATAAGCCTCAGAACCTCTTCTCTATTTTTGAACTTGATGGCAGCGCTTACAGTGTCATCATCATAGGCCCAAAATTCCATGTTATCAAGATATCCCTCATGAAAGTGTAGAGGGATAGGAATCTCTTTCAATTGTTTTGTCGTTGGCCACAGTATTATCTTTAGTGGTTCACCAGTTTTAGGATCAATGATATCTTTATCTTTTCTAAACAAGGCTTTTGGAGTCTTCATCTTTGAGAAATTTTCCCTAACCTGCTTGTCTAGAAACTGTTTGAAGCTAGTAGCACTAGGATCCTGTGATGGATTGTGAAATGGATCCCTTTAGAGTTCAGCAAGATCAAATTTCGTCCAGGATTTGAAATCATGGATGCTCTTGTAGTATTCAGAAATTCTAGAATTTCTTTTGACAACCCAGATGTTTACCTCATGATCAAAGGCCCACATTTTAATCCCTAAACGATCACCATATTCATCACCAAACTTTCTCTTTTTAAGATCCGTTACCATCAATATAGGATCATTTGCTTTGCGATTTTCATTTGAGCTCTTCATAAAAAGCAATCCTTCATTCTTCTTAGCAGTGACAGTCCGTTTTCCGTGTTTGATTGTGAATTGTTTATCTCTCTGAAAACAGCCATTGCTATTTTCCAAGTAATGTCCATTTCTTCTACATCTTCTTGATGAATTTGATCCAGATCTACAAAAGACAATTGTGGGGGAAGTTCTCCAGCTACGAAGGCATTATAGCAGTTTACGAGTCCGGTAGCAAGTGCCAAGTTTTCATCACTTTCTTTAGAATGGTGAGAAGGAGTCAACACCGGTGCACTTGAATAGGATGCAGCTTGTGGAACTAGGAAAGGTTGATTTTGTGGATGAGGTACAGCTGATGAAGCAATGAATGGGGCTACAGAAGGGGTAACAAAGGCTTGGTTCTGAGGTTGTTGGATGGTAAACGCTTGGCTTGGAGAGGGAGTCAATGACGAGAAAGCACTGTTTGATGAGATTCCAAGATTTGCTGTCGAATACGAATTCACATGGTTAATCTCTCGTTGTTTGTCATCTACGTTACATGCTTTGATTATCGCCACTGTTCAACAAGAATGAGACGATTAAGATATTTCGTCTTCTTGATAACAACTACATTCATATCCCAAGATTTATGGAGTGAATTTAGTAGCTTCTTGTTGATCACAAATTTTGTCAAGAATATCCCAGCTGTGCTGATCTCAATAGTAAGTGAAGTAATCGATGCAGTTGAGCCTCCAAAGTTTCTCCAGGTACATAATTGAACATGCTGAATTTCTGTCTCAACATATCTTGACGACTTTCTTTTATATCCTCATTGCCCTCATACACCTCTATCAAAGCTTCCCACAGAGCTTTGGATGAGTCATACTCTCTGAAGCCTTGTGCAATGTCAGGAGATAGAGCCATAGTCAGGGTAGCCAATGCTTGTTCTTGTTCTTCAACTTTCTCAAAGTCCTCATCAGTGTAGTCAGTATAAGCCTAGTCAATTATCTGTCCATTTGTAAGCGTGGCAGTAATTCTGACCGGTCCTCAAGCTTTTCCAAACTTTAAAGTCTTTCATTTTTATGTATTTATCAATCCGGTACTTCCATTCTGGGAACCCTTCTGTAGATAATAGACGTGGAATGCGTGTAGTCGTCCCCATAATAGAGTCAAGTTCATGGTGAATTGTAGGTCCTTGTGATTCCATTTTTGGCTTTTTCTAGAGGGAACAACTCAACAAGAAAAATACAAAAAAAAATTGTCAACCAAGATAAGTGCAGCCGCACTTGCCAACCACACACCTGGCAGCACACTCAACCGCACACGTTCAAGAGCTTTAACCGCATACCTTCAAGAGCTTAACCGCACACCTTCAAGAGCTTAACCACACACCTTCAAATTCTAACTGTACACCTTCAAAATCCAACTGCACACCCAAAAATTCGAGATTTTTGAGCGTATTTTGATTTCAAACTAGTGAAAACAATGATCAGTAGCGATTCCTCAACCAATGAAATGTGAATAAAGCTAAAAAACGATGACTATCTTCAACCGCACACTCTATAAACCTTCGAATTGACACTGGACCTTGCTCTGCTACCAATTGTAAGTCCCAATCTCTTAGATCCAAATCAATGATCAATTGAAATGCAAGTTCAAACGGAGTGTAGAAGGAGTAGAAGAGGAATTAAACCAAGCATGCACACATCTATATCACATAAATGTCAGGTGTACCTTGGGAATCACACAGTTACGTCACACTCGGACTGACACAGAGACATGCTATTTATATCACTCACAGCAGCACACACGTGTACGGCCGCACACATCCACTAACATGCTATAACCACCAAAACAAACACTGACACCCTACCAAGACCTATACATGAGAATTCCTAGCCCAAATCGTAATATCTTGACCTATCAATATGTGGTTCTTTCATAGCAAAAAAAAAAAGATGTCGTTATCTAGCTTGAGAATTCTTGTAATTCTTGGTTGTTATATTTTACTTTTTTCCCCTAAAACCACATTATAAAGGTTAAAATAACAATCTTCTTTTTCATTCAACTCTTGTCTAAAATTCCATCCAAGAGTCCTCCTAGTAGGTGTTCTGAATTGGAACATAATGAAGTCTAAATTGGTGAGTATATGGTTTCATGTATGATGGGATAAGAGCATCCTACTTTCAATCATGTTTTATTCAACTCTTTGGTATTTATATAAACTACTCAATACTTGTCATAATATCTCCATTTGAGGCTTATTGGGTGTAACTTTTAAGTGCTTCAATCCCTTTGTGTAAAGCCTTGAAGTATATGGTGATGTGTGTCATAGTTAAAATCTAGAGAGATTCATTGACATGTCATGCAAGGGCTCTAGAGGCCATTTTTCTCTTAATTAGATAAAATGATCACAAGAACAAAGTTTCGGGAAATCGTGTCTAGTTTCCAAAAACTATGATATGAGTCCATTTGGAGTTGTAGATTATGTTTTATGCTCAAAACACTAAATAGGGGTCAAGCTGGGAAATTCAAAATGTCTAATATAATCAACATAAACCTAATTGTAATATTATATCTATATGTGTAAAAGTTGTAAACTTGAAAACACATAGTAATAGGATTCTTTGTGTTTTATGGTGGAGATTGTAATAATATCAAGTGTTCGCGGGAGTTGAAGTGGGAAAAAGAATTTTTATGAGAAAAGGTGAGTCGTTCTTGTGGTTGTTCAGTACCAAAATGGAAGCTTACATGTTTTAGAACAAGTGTTTTGGTCTAGGATATTGTATTTTATGCTATAATGTAACACCCATATTCTACATTGCCTAAACTTACTTTTATCAAGCACCGAGAATCGAGTTTTGGAGGAAATTAAGTGCCACAACATGGGGAAAGGATGCCCAAGAGGTGGAAATAATTAAAATGGGCGCATGATTTATTGCACCGCCATGACGTGGCCAAGGAAGGACGCAGTATGGCAGCTATTCTGGCCCAATCCCATGATTCTTTTATGGTTCCCTTCGTATTTAGACCCCTCTAAGTCATTTTTAGGGTTCCTTATCATCCTCGATCACCCTCAAGTTTTATAAACCCTAACCCTAATTCCTCCTTGTGAGTTGTGAGCACATTTGGTGACTTTGGTGGCATGTGAAGAAAGAAGAGGCATTAGAAAGGATTTTGGTGCTTCTTAGTTGCAGTAAAGACCTCTTTTAGGCATCTTTGGACCTTTGTAAGTGTCCAAGTTCCTTGTTTGATGATTTAAAGTGGTTATATCTTGAATATTGTCCCATGTTCTGCATGTTTGGGCAAGCTTGGAAGGAACGAGCTCATAAAGTTGGCAATTTTATGACTCTCATGAGTCCCAAGAGCATAATACGTTTTAGATATGGCCTTTGGTTGAAGTTCTTTTTATTACATCAGTTTTTGGATATGCATGTGTATAAAGCTTCCACCTTTATGATAGATGTGTTATTAGAAACCTTTTTGAGTGGTTAGGTTAAGGATTTTTTCTCGGATTAATGGGTTAATGGTTAAGACTTTGTGGTATTTGGCTCTTTTTGGACTTAGGGTTAGAGATCTTGATCTCCTTGGGTGTCTTAATAGATAAAGTTGGAAACTTTATCAATTTAGACCATAGAATGGCCCAGATCTGAGCTTGTAGCTCATGAAATCGAGGAAATCAACTTAATCTATTAAGTTGTTGGAAACCCAGTGCCCACTGTGTGGTCATAGGTCGCCACGACATGGTGACTGGGAATTTCCCGTATATTTGGCTGGGTGAGGCCCACGACGTGGCCAAGGGAGGCCACAACGTGGTGGTTGGCTAAAGTCAACTTTGGTTGTTGACTTTTAGCATGGGTTGACTTTTGGTTAAATTTCTATTTTTAGAATGTTGACTTAGGGTTTGCCTTATGTGGATTGATAGGAGATTTTTGACACCCATCTTTTGGCGGTGAGAGTTGTTAGTTGTGGGCGACACGACATTGAGCTGGGATTTCGTCACCTTTGTAATTCAAGTGAATCTGCTCGTTGTATATGGGGTTTGAAGGCACCAATATCGGCCCATAGAGTAATCTTATGTAGAAAGAACAGGTGGTGGCACCTAGAAATTATATGCAAGACCAAGTTTTGGACCTTGACAGTTATATGTAGTATGTTATTTGCCTTTGTGATACTTACATGGAAGACCAGGAGGTGGCTATTCACACTTGTTTGTAAGACCCGAGTTTCAGCCCCTGACATGGATAGGAAAGACCATGGTACGACTAATGGCACAATGACATTCATATGACTATGGTTGGAACATAGAAATCTCTATTGTATGTATGCTATGTGGTATTTTAGGGAACTCACCAAGCTTCATGCTTATGGTTTTATGTTTATGGTTTCAGGTACTTCTGGTTCTAAAGGGAAAGGCCCGACGTGACTATGCACCATCCCCTAGAGTTTTTCGGATTGGTTAATTGTGATCTTCAATATGATGTTTTATGATATACTCACTTTGAACGATTTTGGAAAAACTCCTTTGTATGGTTTATTGTTTTGAAAACGAAAAATTTACTATGAATTTTTGTGACGTTACATATAATTTGATTTATGTGTGAGGTATGTGTAACATTCCAAAAATAATAACATCAAATTTTCGTTTTTAGATTAATAAATTGTTAATACATATCGTTTCCATAAAACCAAGGTAGCCATGATTTAGCAAAACATCATTAAATCGGAGTAAATCACAGAATGTGGAAACATGTTGTGTGTGCCTTGTAATCATCCCGAGCTCTTCCATTATTTTGAAAATAGAATCACCTGAAACATAAACTAAAACTGTAAGCACAAAGGTTAGCGAGTTCCCCAAAATACCACATACCATACATAAAATAAACATATAATGGGCCCCGCCCAGTCATTGGGCCTCGCCCGGCTTCGGACCCCGTCCGGCATCGGGCCCCGCCCGGTCATCGGGCTTAGCTTGGTAATAGATCGGTCCTTGCCCAGCATGCATATAACATATATCAAATAAACACATACATGTGCAATATAGATACATACCATACAAATAGTCGTTGGGCCCCACCCAACATCGGAACTTAGCTCGGAAGCATATCAACACATACACATGCAAGACTCATGAAAAAAAGTAGCATACAAACATAACATAAACATGGGCTGGCATTGGTGCCTTCGACCCGTGAAACCCAGTAAGGTAACTCACCTCGAGTGTAGTAGCTCACTGAAAGAAATCCCTAGTCGCTGCTCTGACAACTTCCCGAGCTATCAATACCAAAATAACACCCAATTAGCAATTGGGTTCCAAACAATGATCCATAATCCAGGCTTGGGGTAAAATGAGCATTTTACCCTTGACCCAACATGAACCAAACTGAGGCCCAAGCCTAAAATCAAAAGGCCCAAAACTATAAGATCCATAAGCCCACTAATGGCCCAATTTTCCAAATTGGGCCCAACCTGTATGGGCCTTATCCTAAATCCCAGTAATTCCTTATCCAATAATAAATATCAGATGACCTAAAGGCCCAAACAGCAAGTCAAAAATGAAACAAATGCAAAACAAGCCCATGACCAAATGCCCAAAAAGCCCACTGATGAACCGAACGTGTTGTGTTCCCTGATGGAGCGCAAAGCGTTTGTTGCCAGACCACAGACCGGGAACCCTTTCCTGAACGTGTTGTGCTCCCTGATGGAGCGCAGAGCGTGTGTTGTGTTCCCTGATGGAGTGCATGGCGTTCCTAACTATTGAACAAAAATCACACCAAACGTCTTAATACCTCAAGTCCAACGTCTAAATCCTCAAAATAGCTTCATGTCGGTGATTTATTCCATAAAGTCGAAGGCTTTAAGCCTTTGCATGGCTTAATCAAGCCCAACACTAAAGATGAACTCCAAAGATCAAATTCACTTTAAAATGTCTTAAAAACTTCTTAATACCTTAAGACCACAATCCACACTTCCATACCTGATTTCAAGGGACTTCCTAAGTCATGAAGTTTCCAACTTTATGACTTAACATAACTGAATGGGACCCAAAACAAAACCCTAAGTCCCAGACTTCATCAAATGTCTACCAAATCATGCATGGAAGGGTTTTACCCATCAAGATCCAAACTTTATGATTTCATAACCTCAACAAGATCGAAATCTGAAGCTCAAAGGTGCTGGAGTAACTTCTACTCACAAGAACCACTTTAAAGGGACCAAATTCTTAACAAAATACCACTTAGCTAGATCTACATGAAAGATTTGTCAAGGTGCACAAAGCCTGGATCCAAAAGCTCCAAGTCAAGCAATGACTCTTCAAGAAGTTCCTTCTTCATCCTCAAGCACCAAAATACTCATAAATCACTTAGAATCAAAAAAATACTCAAATGGAGGTTAGGGTTTCGTTCTTAGGGTTAGAGAGGTTGGAGGCTGAAGGAAATGTGTGTTGGAGGTGAGTTATAGTGTTTAAGTAGGGCCAAGACTGTAAATTAGGGTTTTAATCTGGCCTGACAGACGCAGGGAGTTCCTAAATGCACCCGCGTCAAAATTTCCATAACTTTTGTATCTCTTATCCTTTTTTGATGTTCTTTATATCCACGAAAAGGTAATGAGAAACCCTACAGTTCTATAAACTTTATTTACCCTGAAAACCAACTGAATTTAAATCCAGAATTCATACAAGATTGAAATATCAAATTACGATTATACCATTGACCTCCGAAGACACAATCGAATACTTGGATGAATTAAACCATAACGCCCACACCCGAGAAGGGCCAAATTCAGCCTTCCCCAAGACCCTAAGCCTCATGACCACTAACGATTGGGCCGCAGCCTCGAAAAAAGAAGAAAATCCAAAACCGAGTGTTACAACTCTCCCCCACTTAAATTAGATTTTCCCTCGAAATCGCTCCTTACTACCCCTCACATCAAAACAATAACCTGAGGAATGCAATTGAAAAATTATGCGCAGAAAACGACCTTCCCAAGACAAACGAACCCAAACCGAGCTTCCAACCCGAAGAAGAACAAACCCTTAGCTCATCAAGAAAACCGCTTCTTCCCTTCTGAAACCTGATATCTACATTAGTCTAACTCCACGACTGACCGCCCATGTTGGTACATCCTTAAACCAAGTCTTTATCGATTAACAAACCAAACAAAACACTCCTAACCCTGATCATCTTGATGCTACAAACATAACAAAGTCACTGACCCTAACTAGATGTAGAAGGCCCATACTTAATAGATGAATCGGATAATTCTTCGAGTAGAAGATCCATCCCTGCAACGGCTAGACTCAAACGAGAGCTGCGAAACAGGATCAAATCACTTAATCTGAGATTATTTAATCCCACTGTAAGAGGCTTTGCATCTCCTGATCAACAAGCTACCCCACACACAAGGATCCCAAATCACTACTACTACTACTCGAAACATCAAACCACCTTCTAGTTGCTTTCCATAGCAGCTGAGACCTCCCTGGTTCCAACTTGTTTGCCAACTATCTAGAATACCGGACTCTCGCCTGGTTGTTGAGCCAAAAGATACTCACACAGTCTCCCCAGATGACTTCCAAAATAAAACCTCGACTGACAATAATTACCCAAACCATCACGATACCAACCCTATGCTAAATGAATGCTATATGACCAACTGTAGCCTTATATCATACCCGGTCTCCCACAACCTACCAATTCTTGATTCCAAACATGTTGTCGACCTCCCACATCCTTACGAATAGACCCACCTTGGCCTAAAACATCTAAAGATATCTATGAGTAAATCACATAATTGCCACAATCTCACCACTGCACAGGGACCAGTGAATGCTACGGGCCACCCTGTAGTCTTCCAACTCTTCTATTTTAATTGCTAACTAGTGAATGTTATGGTCCACCCCATAGTCTTACATCACTTCCACTTTACCATAACTGCCATCCAAATCCTTACCGCTAATCTATCAATTTAAACACATCCAAAGTCGAGCATGCACTCGACCCAACCCCCGAGTTGAACTCCATTCATGACTGGAACCCCAACCTCGGTCCCCCAAAGCCTGTTATCAAACACCAAGCTGATGTGAACATAATTTTGGGAAGTTTCCCGAACTCCCAACTCACACAATCTTCATTCTAGATAGCCACATGAGTTGCCTCCCCCCCCCCCCCGATGGGGATGCAAAACTCATCCTAGTTTCACACCTGACTCTGTCCTGAATACCCGAATGGTTCTCCTCCACTTTGATCCGGCTAAGTCCACACAACACACGAGACTTGAAGGATTCCCAATCCTTTATACCCTCCAATGATCGATCTGCTGACAACTGGTGCTTACCAACGCTGCTATTTGATCATTATCCACCCTAAATACCACACAACCCGAAAGACCAACTGAACACCTCCAGAATCCCAGCAACACTGATAATTCCTAGATGCTTAAAATTATATCCTAATCAAAACTCGAAGTCCAAAGGATGGATGCTCTAACCAAAACCTTGGCAACAAACCACTTTCCTCGGCACCCCCAAAAACCAATCCAAGCATAATTGGTAAAACCACTTAATCCTGGCGATACTGGACCACTAACTCCCTAAATCCTTACCATAAACCTTCCACATAATGCCCATGAACCGATCTCGAATACAACCAAGATAACACTGAAAACTCCAAACCCGCTATAAGAGAAACAACCCTTTTTTAAGCCACTAATGATTCATGGCATGCAAATGGCATATAACCTTTCTTGAAGATATAACCCAAACATATGCAGAGATATAAACCCGAGATACAATTACCTGAACCAATGCGAGATTCTAAACAACAAAATATAGATAAAACCGAGAAGAAAGAAAAAGATACATACCCGCAACATCTCGTGTTGGAGTCCTAACCTCCCCTGTCTGACACTGCAAAGTCCGACTCCTATCTGTTGGGGCTCCTGTCATACCCTCTCGTTCATTGGTAATCCTTAATGTAGTCGGAGCAGGCACACTCACTGCTCCTCCCCTCAACAATGGACATTCGGCCTTCATGTGGCCCACCTGATCACAGTGAAAACATAACGGGCTTTCCCCTGAGGACAATCCCTACTGACATGACCAACCCTGCCACACTTGTAGCAACCCAAACCCTTGGACGACATACTCCATCGTGCAGTTTCCAGCACGTGTAATACTGACCTCGACTTGGCCTCTGAAACGCTAATCAAAAGTCTTGGGTCTCTTCCCGGGACCCTCTACTGTATGTACCTGATCTTTTCCCCTCTTCCCGAGGTGCTCCAAATCGATCTCCCGCTCGCGGGCTCTAGAGACCATATGATTCAGGGTCTCACACCCTGAAATACCCATAAGCTCCTTAATGTCATCCCGCATCAGATCATGATACCTCACCTTCTTGTTTTCCTCACATGTTGCATACTATAGTACCAATAAAAATCCCTCTCCTAAAAAGAAAGAGTGAAAGCTCTAATAATATCCATAACCTCCGCACATAATGCACTCAAGCGCTCATCCAAGATCTCCGAAATAGTGCGTGATGTGCACAAAAGTACCCACTAATTTTAATATTTATAACCTAACTAACTTAAACTAACTATGCACTTATAGTCAGTATACCTAATCAGATTACAGTATAGCTTCGGTAAGTCGGGTGTCAATCACAGGGAACGGTGTTACTAATTAATCTACTTACTATTAATTTAACCTAATTATTTACAAGTTTAAAAGGGGTTTTATCTGATTTTACAAGATCAGATGAACTTAAATCATGTTCAATAAGTAAAAACACACTCTTGTTTAGTTTGAATCCACTTCTTCCTTATGGCTAGCTAATGATTACGGATTATTAAATTGGTTTTTAGTTGTATTAGTAATTTAGTTCTAACTTTACCAATAATTAACTAATTCATATCAAACCATGTATGTTCACACATAATTAAACACAGAACTAATTATGAATGTAAATATGATATGTAAGATTTGTTATATAAACACAACTATAGTCACAATACACGTTCTCTAGCATAGCTAAGCTTATTTACTCTAATTACTAACTAAGATTGGTCAATCCTAGCTCTAACAATTCAATGTTCACTAAATCATTAGGTAAACAAGTTCATGCAGTTAATGGTCACTAAGCTACACAGAACATGCAATCAAGCAATTAGAAAAACAAACATAAGCATGCTAGGTAATACCAATCAAACACAAGCAATTTTTACCAACTAAACTTAATCCATAAAAATTGAGCTATTCATAAGTTGGAAGCTTCATCTAGCTAAACAAGAGTAGCTAGATTCAGCTGCTCATCATAGCAACTAATAAACCAACACAGATTGAAGTAATAGAAAACATGTTCTTAATTAACTAAAATATAGACCTTTACTCTTTTTGGTGTTGAAAACCTTTTTCCAGAACCTTTCTTTCGCTCCAAATCGTCTTCTGGAACTCCTTCCTTCAGCCAAAAGTTCTCCCTCTCGTAATGATCAGGAACACTTAAATAGACTCCAAAATCCCGCGCCACGTCGTGGCTATCCCGGCCACGTCGTGGGCTCCAAGTTATCCGTACCGGGCAAGGATTCCTCCGAATCGCGATCTTTATCTTCTAGAATTCTCATGCCACGTCGTGGGTGACTTTGTCTTCCAAGTCTCCCATGTTATACATATTGTCACTTTTGGTCCCTCTCTTCGAAAATCCTTTTAATTGACTGAAAATAACAATTTAAAGTCATAAGTACCATTATTCTAAACATATTATCAACTTATTAATAAAAATGTACTTAAATATTGCATAAAAATAGGTATAAATATGGAAATATCAAAATACCCCACACTTAGGCTTTGCTTGCCCTCAAGCAAATTTAAACTTAACCCTTAATTACTAACACCACATAGAACAATCCGACTCCAGCTCAGCCATTATGCCAAGACCTCAACGCCTGCATTTGTGTCTAAAATTTTCCTAAAGTACCCCCCCATACTTTAAATACTCACAATCTTCATAAACACTCGCCCACTTTTTCCGAAGAATGCTCATTTTATGCAACCCTCCGATTCCATCTGCAAAAAACCTCCTTATCCTTAAGGTATTTTTAGTTGAGCAACCTAAGCATACATAATCTAGAATTACAATCTATGATACCACTATGGAGCTCTTTTGGAATTCTTCACTTCTTTGACATTTGATCTTTGATTTCTTTGAATTCACCACCTTATTTGATTTTATTTCTTGGTATCTTCATCTTTTTGCATTTCTTGGAATTTTGATCTTTTGATCTTCACTTTATTTTCTCCAAAATTCTTCAAACTTTTCTCGTAATTCTCTCTTTTTTTTACATGTACCTCACTTTTTCACTCAAAACCTACATGCTTAAGCAGAGGCGCTCAACCTCAACCTTTATTGGTTAATGATAATAATTTTCCTGGATACATTTCAGGTTTAGGCTGCTAAACATATTGCATCCCTCAAACCAAGCGGGGTTATGCTTTTGTTCCATGATTTCACTAAAATAAGGGAGGCCACAAATGCACTATAACGTATATTGGCTGAACTAAACATTTGAACTTTCATCGGATCATCCCACATAACACTAGCAATTATAATTCAAATTATTATTACTAGATTCAATTATTAAAAATTTTAATTTTCAAATTTTCAATTTTTACTATCAAATTCTATGATTATCTAGGAATTTACTTTTTCTACCCCTACCCCACACTTATTTTATACAATGCCTGCATTGTATGCATAAAAATAAATCAAAATTAACGAAAAGGGATAAAAAGGAATAGACTCCCCGGGAATAGTGGCGTGAACTTCTCCAAAAGTGTGGAAAACGTGCATCCTGAATATGGACCTCCAAAAATAAAACCTCGGTGTAGAACTGGATGAATATGTAAGTGGATGCTAGTAAGTAGAAGAATGTGGGAAAGGATAAACTGATACACGTCGTGGCAAAGAGCACCACGCCATGATATAAGATGAAAATGCGAAAAGTAGGCTGCTTTTATTTCTTCAAATTCCATGAGCGCCACGGCGTGGCGTAAGGAGCCCACGTCGTGGAAACTGGACATCACAAAAATGCCTTATTTCTTGATGCATCCTAGCAGCTTGACCAATGTCTAAATGGTTTAAGACGCTTCTATGTAAATATACTTCCCAACTGTAACCTCTCTCCTACTAACGTACCCCACACTTATCTTGAATTGTGGGTTCCAACTCACGACTCTAAGCTTCCTTGACTTGACTAGACAAACACGACTCTAGAGTTAACCTTATATGCTCCTTAGAATTCCAATGCTAATCTGAAAAACGGAACAAACCAAAAGAAATAAAAGAGTAACATCATAGTTCAAGAAAGTTTTACATTACAAACCAAATTCAAACATAAAAGAAAACACTACTCAAAACAAAACAAAATAAAAAGAAAAAAAAAAATCAATCAACATCTCCTTGGTTCTGCGCTCCACTTGGTCCTGCCCCGTCATTTTGTGGACACCAAAGCTCCTCCCATGCTGGAAAATAAGGATATTGTGGTGGCATAGAAGGTGGTCGGGTCACTCCCAAATGCGAATAAATACCCTCAGTAAGCTGGGTATGATAAATGGCGTGCCCCCGGAGGTTATCCAAATAAGTTCCCACCCGACTCTGAAAAGGGTCGGTTGGCACTCCCTGTACATGCTGTGAAGTAGCACGCTCTCTCGCGATCTCTCCTCTAGCTCGCACATTCCGACGCCGCGGTCTGGCTGGTGGTTGCTGCCCTAGCTGCACCTCCTCTTGCTCCTCATCTATCGGCGGTATAACAAAATGACCCCCGACATTCACCACCGCCCGCATAAAAATAAATCAAAATTAACGAAAAGGGATAAAAAGGAATAGACTCCCCGGGAATAGTGGCGTGAACTTCTCCAAAAGTGTGGAAAACGTGCATCCTGAATATGGACCTCCAAAAATAAAACCTCGGTGTAGAACTGGATGAATATGTAAGTGGATGCTAGTAAGTAGAAGAATGTGGGAAAGGATAAACTGATACACGTCGTGGCAAAGAGCACCACGCCATGATATAAGATGAAAATGCGAAAAGTAGGCTGCTTTTATTTCTTCAAATTCCATGAGCGCCACGGCGTGGCGTAAGGAGCCCACGTCGTGGAAACTGGACATCACAAAAATGCCTTATTTCTTGATGCATCCTAGCAGCTTGACCAATGTCTAAATGGTTTAAGACGCTTCTATGTAAATATACTTCCCAACTGTAACCTCTCTCCTACTAACGTACCCCACACTTATCTTGAATTGTGGGTTCCAACTCACGACTCTAAGCTTCCTTGACTTGACTAGACAAACACGACTCTAGAGTTAACCTTATATGCTCCTTAGAATTCCAATGTTAATCTGAAAAACGGAACAAACCAAAAGAAATAAAAGAGTAACATCATAGTTCAAGAAAGTTTTACATTACAAACCAAATTCAAACATAAAAGAAAACACTACTCAAAACAAAACAAAATAAAAAGAAAAAAAAAATCAATCAACATCTCCTTGGTTCTGCGCTCCACTTGGTCCTGCCCCGTCATTTTGTGGACACCAAAGCTCCTCCCATGCTGGAAAATAAGGATATTGTGGTGGCATAGAAGGTGGTCGGGTCACTCCCAAATGCGAATAAATACCCTCAGTAAGCTGGGTATGATAAATGGCGTGCCCCCGGAGGTTATCCAAATAAGTTCCCACCCGACTCTGAAAAGGGTCGGTTGGCACTCCCTGTACATGCTGTGAAGTAGCACGCTCTCTCGCGATCTCTCCTCTAGCTCGCACATTCCGACGCCGCGGTCTGGCTGGTGGTTGCTGCCCTAGCTGCACCTCCTCTTGCTCCTCATCTATCGGCGGTATAACAAAATGACCCCCGACATTCACCACCGCCCGCATAAAAATAAATCAAAATTAACGAAAAGGGATAAAAAGGAATAGACTCCCCGGGAATAGTGGCGTGAACTTCTCCAAAAGTGTGGAAAACGTGCATCCTGAATATGGACCTCCAAAAATAAAACCTCGGTGTAGAACTGGATGAATATGTAAGTGGATGCTAGTAAGTAGAAGAATGTGGGAAAGGATAAACTGATACACGTCGTGGCAAAGAGCACCACGCCATGATATAAGATGAAAATGCGAAAAGTAGGCTGCTTTTATTTCTTCAAATTCCATGAGCGCCACGGCGTGGCGTAAGGAGCCCACGTCGTGGAAACTGGACATCACAAAAATGCCTTATTTCTTGATGCATCCTAGCAGCTTGACCAATGTCTAAATGGTTTAAGACGCTTCTATGTAAATATACTTCCCAACTGTAACCTCTCTCCTACTAACGTACCCCACACTTATCTTGAATTGTGGGTTCCAACTCACGACTCTAAGCTTCCTTGACTTGACTAGACAAACACGACTCTAGAGTTAACCTTATATGCTCCTTAGAATTCCAATGCTAATCTGAAAAACGGAACAAACCAAAAGAAATAAAAGAGTAACATCATAGTTCAAGAAAGTTTTACATTACAAACCAAATTCAAACATAAAAGAAAACACTACTCAAAACAAAACAAAATAAAAAGAAAAAAAAATCAATCAACATCTCCTTGGTTCTGCGCTCCACTTGGTCCTGCCCCGTCATTTTGTGGACACCAAAGCTCCTCCCATGCTGGAAAATAAGGATATTGTGGTGGCATAGAAGGTGGTCGGGTCACTCCCAAATGCGAATAAATACCCTCAGTAAGCTGGGTATGATAAATGGCGTGCCCCCGGAGGTTATCCAAATAAGTTCCCACCCGACTCTGAAAAGGGTCGGTTGGCACTCCCTGTACATGCTGTGAAGTAGCACGCTCTCTCGCGATCTCTCCTCTAGCTCGCACATTCCGACGCCGCGGTCTGGCTGGTGGTTGCTGCCCTAGCTGCACCTCCTCTTGCTCCTCATCTATCGGCGGTATAACAAAATGACCCCCGACATTCACCACCGCCCGCATAAAAATAAATCAAAATTAACGAAAAGGGATAAAAAGGAATAGACTCCCCGGGAATAGTGGCGTGAACTTCTCCAAAAGTGTGGAAAACGTGCATCCTGAATATGGACCTCCAAAAATAAAACCTCGGTGTAGAACTGGATGAATATGTAAGTGGATGCTAGTAAGTAGAAGAATGTGGGAAAGGATAAACTGATACACGTCGTGGCAAAGAGCACCACGCCATGATATAAGATGAAAATGCGAAAAGTAGGCTGCTTTTATTTCTTCAAATTCCATGAGCGCCACGGCGTGGCGTAAGGAGCCCACGTCGTGGAAACTGGACATCACAAAAATGCCTTATTTCTTGATGCATCCTAGCAGCTTGACCAATGTCTAAATGGTTTAAGACGCTTCTATGTAAATATACTTCCCAACTGTAACCTCTCTCCTACTAACGTACCCCACACTTATCTTGAATTGTGGGTTCCAACTCACGACTCTAAGCTTCCTTGACATGACTAGACAAACACGACTCTAGAGTTAACCTTATATGCTCCTTAGAATTCCAATGCTAATCTGAAAAACGGAACAAACCAAAAGAAATAAAAGAGTAACATCATAGTTCAAGAAAGTTTTACATTACAAACCAAATTCAAACATAAAAGAAAACACTACTCAAAACAAAACAAAATAAAAAGAAAAAAAAAATCAATCAACATCTCCTTGGTTCTGCGCTCCACTTGGTCCTGCCCCGTCATTTTGTGGACACCAAAGCTCCTCCCATGCTGGAAAATAAGGATATTGTGGTGGCATAGAAGGTGGTCGGGTCACTCCCAAATGCGAATAAATACCCTCAGTAAGCTGGGTATGATAAATGGCGTGCCCCCGGAGGTTATCCAAATAAGTTCCCACCCGACTCTGAAAAGGGTCGGTTGGCACTCCCTGTACATGCTGTGAAGTAGCACGCTCTCTCGCGATCTCTCCTCTAGCTCGCACATTCCGACGCCGCGGTCTGGCTGGTGGTTGCTGCCCTAGCTGCACCTCCTCTTGCTCCTCATCTATCGGCGGTATAACAAAATGACCCCCGACATTCACCACCGCCCGCATAAAAATAAATCAAAATTAACGAAAAGGGATAAAAAGGAATAGACTCCCCGGGAATAGTGGCGTGAACTTCTCCAAAAGTGTGGAAAACGTGCATCCTGAATATGGACCTCCAAAAATAAAACCTCGGTGTAGAACTGGATGAATATGTAAGTGGATGCTAGTAAGTAGAAGAATGTGGGAAAGGATAAACTGATACACGTCGTGGCAAAGAGCACCACGCCATGATATAAGATGAAAATGCGAAAAGTAGGCTGCTTTTATTTCTTCAAATTCCATGAGCGCCACGGCGTGGCGTAAGGAGCCCACGTCGTGGAAACTGGACATCACAAAAATGCCTTATTTCTTGATGCATCCTAGCAGCTTGACCAATGTCTAAATGGTTTAAGACGCTTCTATGTAAATATACTTCCCAACTGTAACCTCTCTCCTACTAACGTACCCCACACTTATCTTGAATTGTGGGTTCCAACTCACGACTCTAAGCTTCCTTGACATGACTAGACAAACACGACTCTAGAGTTAACCTTATATGCTCCTTAGAATTCCAATGCTAATCTGAAAAACGGAACAAACCAAAAGAAATAAAAGAGTAACATCATAGTTCAAGAAAGTTTTACATTACAAACCAAATTCAAACATAAAAGAAAACACTACTCAAAACAAAACAAAATAAAAAGAAAAAAAAAATCAATCAACATCTCCTTGGTTCTGCGCTCCACTTGGTCCTGCCCCGTCATTTTGTGGACACCAAAGCTCCTCCCATGCTGGAAAATAAGGATATTGTGGTGGCATAGAAGGTGGTCGGGTCACTCCCAAATGCGAATAAATACCCTCAGTAAGCTGGGTATGATAAATGGCGTGCCCCCGGAGGTTATCCAAATAAGTTCCCACCCGACTCTGAAAAGGGTCGGTTGGCACTCCCTGTACATGCTGTGAAGTAGCACGCTCTCTCGCGATCTCTCCTCTAGCTCGCACATTCCGACGCCGCGGTCTGGCTGGTGGTTGCTGCCCTAGCTGCACCTCCTCTTGCTCCTCATCTATCGGCGGTATAACAAAATGACCCCCGACATTCACCACCGCCCGCATAAAAATAAATCAAAATTAACGAAAAGGGATAAAAAGGAATAGACTCCCCGGGAATAGTGGCGTGAACTTCTCCAAAAGTGTGGAAAACGTGCATCCTGAATATGGACCTCCAAAAATAAAACCTCGGTGTAGAACTGGATGAATATGTAAGTGGATGCTAGTAAGTAGAAGAATGTGGGAAAGGATAAACTGATACACGTCGTGGCAAAGAGCACCACGCCATGATATAAGATGAAAATGCGAAAAGTAGGCTGCTTTTATTTCTTCAAATTCCATGAGCGCCACGGCGTGGCGTAAGGAGCCCACGTCGTGGAAACTGGACATCACAAAAATGCCTTATTTCTTGATGCATCCTAGCAGCTTGACCAATGTCTAAATGGTTTAAGACGCTTCTATGTAAATATACTTCCCAACTGTAACCTCTCTCCTACTAACGTACCCCACACTTATCTTGAATTGTGGGTTCCAACTCACGACTCTAAGCTTCCTTGACATGACTAGACAAACACGACTCTAGAGTTAACCTTATATGCTCCTTAGAATTCCAATGCTAATCTGAAAAACGGAACAAACCAAAAGAAATAAAAGAGTAACATCATAGTTCAAGAAAGTTTTACATTACAAACCAAATTCAAACATAAAAGAAAACACTACTCAAAACAAAACAAAATAAAAAGAAAAAAAAAATCAATCAACATCTCCTTGGTTCTGCGCTCCACTTGGTCCTGCCCCGTCATTTTGTGGACACCAAAGCTCCTCCCATGCTGGAAAATAAGGATATTGTGGTGGCATAGAAGGTGGTCGGGTCACTCCCAAATGCGAATAAATACCCTCAGTAAGCTGGGTATGATAAATGGCGTGCCCCCGGAGGTTATCCAAATAAGTTCCCACCCGACTCTGAAAAGGGTCGGTTGGCACTCCCTGTACATGCTGTGAAGTAGCACGCTCTCTCGCGATCTCTCCTCTAGCTCGCACATTCCGACGCCGCGGTCTGGCTGGTGGTTGCTGCCCTAGCTGCACCTCCTCTTGCTCCTCATCTATCGGCGGTATAACAAAATGACCCCCGACATTCACCACCGCCCGCATAAAAATAAATCAAAATTAACGAAAAGGGATAAAAAGGAATAGACTCCCCGGGAATAGTGGCGTGAACTTCTCCAAAAGTGTGGAAAACGTGCATCCTGAATATGGACCTCCAAAAATAAAACCTCGGTGTAGAACTGGATGAATATGTAAGTGGATGCTAGTAAGTAGAAGAATGTGGGAAAGGATAAACTGATACACGTCGTGGCAAAGAGCACCACGCCATGATATAAGATGAAAATGCGAAAAGTAGGCTGCTTTTATTTCTTCAAATTCCATGAGCGCCACGGCGTGGCGTAAGGAGCCCACGTCGTGGAAACTGGACATCACAAAAATGCCTTATTTCTTGATGCATCCTAGCAGCTTGACCAATGTCTAAATGGTTTAAGACGCTTCTATGTAAATATACTTCCCAACTGTAACCTCTCTCCTACTAACGTACCCCACACTTATCTTGAATTGTGGGTTCCAACTCACGACTCTAAGCTTCCTTGACATGACTAGACAAACACGACTCTAGAGTTAACCTTATATGCTCCTTAGAATTCCAATGCTAATCTGAAAAACGGAACAAACCAAAAGAAATAAAAGAGTAACATCATAGTTCAAGAAAGTTTTACATTACAAACCAAATTCAAACATAAAAGAAAACACTACTCAAAACAAAACAAAATAAAAAGAAAAAAAAAAATCAATCAACATCTCCTTGGTTCTGCGCTCCACTTGGTCCTGCCCCGTCATTTTGTGGACACCAAAGCTCCTCCCATGCTGGAAAATAAGGATATTGTGGTGGCATAGAAGGTGGTCGGGTCACTCCCAAATGCGAATAAATACCCTCAGTAAGCTGGGTATGATAAATGGCGTGCCCCCGGAGGTTATCCAAATAAGTTCCCACCCGACTCTGAAAAGGGTCGGTTGGCACTCCCTGTACATGCCGGGCCTAGAATTAGCCACTTTCTTCCCCATGAACCTGGCCAACATATACGGTAAATCACACCAAACCCCCGGGGTAATAAGAGTCCACAAATAAACAAATTCTGAATAGGGACTTTATCGCCATGATGCTTGTGATTTATAGAAAAAGTGATCAGGCGATGTAGAAATCGGAAAACAGGATTCCGAATTTGTGACTCACTCGAAATGCCTCGCCAGAACTGAACATCCATAATACCGGGATTAAAATCCCGAACACATCCCTGTAGGAATGGTATGAAAATTGGAGATTGAGTCTCTACTTCGGTATAAAGCCCCATCCGCCAAGCGAATTCCCGAAGACTACACTCTCTATAAACGCCACCCAAACGAAACACAAGTGCCCGGTTGTAAGTAAAATCAATGGTGCGTTCCTCGAAGCATACGGTAGAGAAAAACTCCAACGATAACTCCCGGTATACGGGTTCTTGAATTGCAAACAAATTCCTCCACCCGTGACAAGTGAAAGAAAATTGATCCCCTTCGTATGTTTTCATCCAATAGCGTTCCAACTCAGCAACCATTCCCACACCACCGAGCCATCCCCAGTCGATAATTAGGGTTATCGCAAATTCCCTATTGTACAACCATCCCATCCGATTTTCATATGTAGTCAACAATGTTCAGGGAATGTTTTGAGGAAACTAATATAAAGGATGTATACTCGCCACATCAATCGGGTTTTCCTCCTGTGGAATAGCTCTTCGTGGTCCCATTTCTGCATACAAAAAGCAAACTCCCAAAACATTAAATAAAATAAAACTGTTTGCCAGGAATCACGACGTGGCCAGGCTCGCCACGTCGTGGACCGCAGTCGCAACCTGTGTATAGATCGGTTAATTTGTTTGCGATTTCAACCAAAAATAATGCTTGGGGTTTGTTCCTATGGATATTTAAGGGACATGCAACCTAGAATCAACAACTAGTTTCAACCAATTTCGTGAATCTCATTATTCACATAAAGCCTAACCATGAAAATTTAAAATTGTAAGATATAACTACAATTAATGGGTAGAACACATACCAAGTAGAGTTAAATGACAAGAACTTGCAAGGAATTTGGAAGTAAATTAAGAAATTGGCTGTGGGGACCTTGTTGCCATTCGTGCGGCAGTAGCAAATGGGGAATGGGGAGTGTGCGGTCAAAAGGTTTTAACGAAATGGTCCCCCCGTGACTTTTTAAAGGCCACGTCGTGGCTGGCTATGCCACGTCGTGGACTTTGAAATTGTCATCTGATCCCGTGATTACACTTTTACCACGATGTGGCTCTATCAGACCACGACGTGGCATATGCCTGATCGCAAAATTTTGTAAAATCACACATTTTTACTATCTACTTCGCATTTCATTTATTAATTAAAGCTCCCCACAGCTAATTCTTTACGAAGTATCAGTTGTTAGATGATGAGTTGATATCTTCCTAATTAAAAACTCAAAAATTAAAAGAAAAGAAAATGCAAACCATGCTCGGGTTGCCTCCATAGAAGCGCTTCTTTTTCTTGGAGTCTTGAGCTGGACTTTGTGCCTTCTACGTTGAATCTTCTGAAGAGTCCACCACTAAAATATTTTGTTCCTTGAATCGCCTCTTGTAAGCTTGAACTCGCCTTTTATATGCCTTCTTTGAATTCTCTTTTTTAGCTTTGCCCTCTTCTTCAAGCTTGCGTTTTGTGCCCTTGGGTTCCTCCTTGCACTCTATAACATCCTCCTCTTCTTTCACCACCAGCTTTGTCATTCTTGAAGTGACCTCCTCTTCATCACTTGTCATCTCCTCATCCTCTTTGCTCACCCAAGAAGGCGGACTCTTGTAAGCTATGACTTCAATTAAATATGGAACAGATGCCCTCGGTTTTGTTCTTTTGACTTGATGAACTGCCTTGATCTCTTCTTCCATAAGCTCTTCCAGTTCTTCTAGTTCATTGTCTTCATTAATTGTGAGCACCTCTTCTTGAACATGATCCTCTTGAAAGTCATCTTGTATTCCAAAAACTTCTTGTTCATCTCCAACCCTCAAAGTGAGCTTAGACTCACGAATATCAACAAGAGCTCCAGCAGTGTTAAGCAATGGACGACCAAGGATAATTGGGACATCGGGATCTTCCTTCATATCCAACACTACAAAATCTATTGGAAAAACAAATTTTCCAATTTTCACCAAAATATCCTCCACTATGCCCCGGGGTTGTGTCACTGAACGGTTCGTCATGTGAATCTTTATTTTTGTAGCCTTCATCTTCTGAATTTCCAATTTTTGATAAAATGAAAAAGGCATCAAATTAATGCTAGCCCCAGAATCGGCTAAAGCATTAACCTTCATTTTATTACCAAACTCACACGGAAGAGTGAGGCGTCCAGGATCCCCCATCTTTTCTGGTGTCTCTCCCAACACGTCTTTTGAGGTTTATTCACTGAGAACCACCTTAGACTGCTTCTTTAATTGCCTGCGAGTGTCTATCAAATCTTGCAGTAATTTCTGATTCTCGGGAGTTTTGGATAAGGACTCAACAAATGGAGTATTAATCGGGATCCCCTTCATATGCTTGACAAACTCTATATGCTCCTTCTCCAGTAGACTAAGTGCAGCTCGGGGTGGAAATGGCAACGGTGGTTGATAAACTGGAACGGGTTCAAAGACTTTTTGATTAGACATGCACCACGTCGTGGCCAGAGGAGTGTCACGTCGTGGCGAAGCTGTTTCAGCAAACCTTTCACTTTCGAACTTTGACTTCTTGGGTTTTGGATCGGGCTGCTGTGGTTCTTCTTCCAATGCCTCTAGGAACTCAGAGATTGCTTCTTCTTCAGTATCGATGGCCATTACATGAGATTGGGTCTTTATTTCGGGATTCTTCGGGGACAATTTTTCATGAACCAGAGTGGCTAGTTGACCAAATTGTACTTCAAGGTTATGGATGGAGGCTTGTTGTTTCTTTATTAAAGTTTGTTGTTCCATAATAGCATAATCAGTGGCATCGTGTCTCTTTTCCGAAGCTTCCATAAACGTCATCAAAATGGTCTCTAGATCGGGTTTCTTCTCAGCTGGTGGCTGCTCCTTTTGATAAAAAGCCTCGACCTGTCTGCCTATACTTCTCTTCTTTTTGCTTCTTATACTCTTCATACGGCAGCCACTCCTTCTTCAGTTTCCTCCAGTCCTCATCAAACTTATCCCCACTACAGTGGCACACTTGAGCTTTTCTGTTCCCAAACTCATCTACATTGCAGTCCTTGGTCAAGTGTGGACCACTACATCTTTCGCAACCCACTCTTATGGCATGTATTGACCGGTCCATTTGTGTTATCCTTCGATCCAAATTATTCAGCATGGCCATTACTGCTGATATTTCTTCAGTTTGGGCCCCTCCACCGCATTTGATTCCATCT
This sequence comes from Lactuca sativa, assembly GCF_002870075.4. NCBI lineage: Eukaryota > Viridiplantae > Streptophyta > Magnoliopsida > Asterales > Asteraceae > Lactuca > Lactuca sativa. The sequence goes on from NC_056625.2 coordinate 150,197,768, forward strand.
TGCCTAGGGTTGTGGTATTCGCGAGTGTGCTTCGCGAATTCTTCAATCAGCTCCTTGACCTCCCTTGGATTTTTCCTTGTCAAAGGTCCTTGAGAATCAAGGAGTTGTCTTGTCATAACGTTGACCCCATCATAGAAGATTGACATCTCCTGTTGCACATTTAGATCATGCTGAGGTCAATTTCTGAGCAAGCCCTTGTACCGCTCCCATGCTTCGTATAATGACTCCCCCGGCTGTTGCTCAAAGTTGGCTAGTGCCTTCTTGAGTTTGGATATGTTGAATGGCGGGAAAAACTAGTCCAGGAATTGCTCACGCATTTGAGCCCAAGTGGTAATTGTACCCGGTGGAAGTGCTTTTAACCATTCCTTAGCAGCTCCTTTGAAAGTGATGGGAAGCATCCTAAGCAAGACCGTGTTTCTGTTGACATTTGGGAAATTGAAGTAATCCGCAATGTCGTTGACTTCATCTAGATGCTTAAAAGCATCCTCATGATCTTTCCCAAAAAATGGGATATCCTTCAGTGCAGTCAATATGTGCCCCTTCAACTCGAATGTGGCAGTGGCAGGTATTACGGGCTGGACTAAATCGGGACCCATATCTTCTCGGATTCGCTTCTTGTAAGCTCCCATGGACATCTCTTCAATTGCTGCCATCTCGTTCCTTGGCTCGTTCTCGGGTTCGCTTGTGTTTTCTTCAAATTCCGGCTCGGTATCGTATTCGGACTCGGTTTGGACGGGTGTTTGATCCAAGTTCTCAAAATTGCTCTTGTGCCTCGCGGATGAACTTGACTCTCCTGTCTTCTTTCCCGACTTCCTTGAAAAAGCTGACTTCAATTCTTGTAAGGGCGTCTTTTTCTTGTGAATTGCGGACTCGGGATCTTCAAGTGGTGGCACCAAGGGTGTGTTTGAACCTCTGGTCATGAACTCCTGCAACTTGCTAAACTAAAAACGTAAAACTGAACTAAAATAAGAAAAACTAACTAAAAACTAAAAATTTTCAGAAACCACGTCGTGGCACGTATCTGGCCACGTCATGGACTCTGTGAATTTTTTTTTTTTATGCTAATCAACTTAGCTAAGCTAATAAACAAAAATAAATAACCAATTAACCTTTTTTGCAGATTTTATTCCACAAAAAGGGGTCGATTAATTTAATGCAACTAAATAAACTAATAAATGTGTCGTTCCCCGGCAACGGCGCCAAAAACTTGATGTGCACAAAAGTACCCACTAATTTTAACTAGCTATGCACTTATAGGCAGTGTACCTAATCAGATTACAGTGTTAGGTTCAGAAGGTGTTGCGTCTGGGGCTCGATATTTAGTCCATTTAGTCTCCGGTATGGGTCTGTCCATCCGTGAGTTATTTTGTAGGGTTTTATATTTATAGATGCTTGCATGCATCCTAGAACGTACGTCTTTTAGAGATCATTCTGTCAATCATTTGATCTTTATCTTTTGTAACCCTAACATCCTCTACAGCGGAAGTTCTTCATCGAGCTCTGCTGAGGATTGAGTCAATTGAATCATTCGACACATTCAGATTCATTCTTGTGTTTTATCTTACTGTTTTTCGCTTTCTTGATTTACCTGTTATAAGATCTAAACGATCAAAGAGTTCTATAAACTCATCATACAGTATAGCTTCGGTAAGTCGGGTGTCGATCACAGGGAACGGTGTTACTAATTAATCTACTTACTATTAAATTAACCTAATTATTAACAAGTTTAAAAGGGGTTTTATCTTATTTTACAAGATCATATGAACTTAAATCAAATTCAATAAGTAAAAACACACTCTTGTTTAGTTTGAATCCACTTCTCCGTTATGGCTAGCTAATGATTACGGATTATTAAGTTGGTTTTTAGTTGTATTAGTAATTTAGTTCTAACTTTACCAATAATTAACTAATTCATGTCAAACCATGTATGTTCACACATAATTAAACTCATAACTAATTATGAATGTAAATATGCTATGTAAGATTTGTTATATAAACGCAATTATAGTCACAATACACGTTCTCTAGCACAGCTAAGCTTATTTACTCTAATTACTAACTAAGATTGGTCAATCCTAGCTCTAACAATTCAATGTTCACTAAATCATTAGGTAAACAAGTTCATGCAGTTAATGGTCACTAACTACACAGAACATGCAATCAAGCAATTAGAAAAACAAACATAAGCATGCTAGGTAATACCAATCAAACACAAGCAATTTTTACCAACTAAACTTAATCCATAAAAATTGAGCTACTCATAAGTTGGAAGCTTCATCTAGCTAAACAAGAGTAGCTAGATTCAGCTGCTCATCATAGCAACTAATAAACCAACACAGATTGAAGTAATAGAAAACATGTTCTTAATTAACTAAAATATAGACCTTTATTCTTTTTGGTGTTGAAAACCTTTTTCCAGAACCTTTCTTTTGCTCCAAATCGTCTTCTGGAACTCCTTCCTTCAGCCAAAAGTTCTCCCTCTCGTAATGATCAGGAACACTTAAATAGACTCCAAAATCCCGCGCCACGTCGTGGCTATCCTGGCCACGTCGTGGGCTCCAAGTTATCCGTATCGGGCAAGGATTCCTCCGAATCACGATCTTTATCTTCTAGAATTCTCATGCCACGTCGTGGGTGACTTTGCCATGTCGTGGATTTAGTAACTTTCGTGGATTTATTCATCTCTTGTCTTCCAAGTCTCCCGTGTTCTACATATTGTTACTTTTGGTCCCTCTCTTCGAAAATCCTTTTAATTGACTGAAAATAACAATTTAAAGTCATAAGTACCATTATTCTAAACATATTATCAGCTTATTAATAAAAATTTACTTAAATATTGCCTAAAAATAGGTATAAATATGGCAATATCAGTGCGAAAAATGTCCAATGAGATGAACTCCCACATTTGCTCGCTAATCGGCTCAACACCTTGACCTGAGCCAGAACCCGAACCATAACTAGAACCAAAACCACCTCCCTGAGTGCTCATCACCAAACTTGAATACAACATTCCAATGATCAAAACATTCCCAAGAATCCTCCTCCTATAAGCTTATTTGATTCTCCAAGACTCTCACCGATTTGAGTATGGATCATGTGCTTTCAGTATACGAGCCCAATACTACCCTACACACCTATCCATACCTTCCTCAGTAATCATCCCGAATCCTCAACGTCATTTCCTCAAACCAATGCACCAAAACCCACTGAACCCGTTGAAGCATATCCTAGGATCCCACCCTCAACCAGTCCTCAGCCGTAGAAGGACTCCCACCAATGTCAACTAGCTTTCTCATGAATATAGTCACATGCAATAGAGATCAGATAGTCCATCGAGTAAAAGACTCAACCCTAAAAAGGTTGTGTAACACCCGTTTATTTTTTTATAAATAAATAAATAATTGACGAACGAGTAGTAGCCCTAAAAATTTATAATTATATAGCGAGGTGTTGGTCTCGAGGAGTTATCTATCGTAATTTTTGAAGGTGGGGATTCAAGTGTAAAATTTTGTACTTAATCGTTAGTTATATAGAAGACATGGGCCGCTTGGTAATAATTGGGACTTAATATGAAAGAAATTATGGAAGCGAGGGATAAAAATGTAAATTTTGGAGTTATACTATAAAGATTTATGGAGTCGGGGGTTAAAGGAGTATCACATGGACTTTATTTAAGAACAATATGTAGAAGAGGGGCTGATCGGTAAGTTTCAAATGTTATTTGAAAAGGTTTTCAAGAGGCAGGGTTTATATGGTGTAGTGGTGTTGATTATGATGGCATGTGCGGAATTAGAAAGATCTAGTGATTCATCATACAAATTCAAGAACACAAGGAGTAAATAAATCTTTGTAAGCTCTTATTAGATCTAGAAAGATTATACAAATGGGTTTGTATACAATTTCTCTCTCTAGTCTAACACTCCAAAATGAACTCTTTACATAATGGGAGTCACTCACTTCCTATTTATAGGAAAGACTCAACCCATTTATACATACAAAGAGGAAAGCCTAAAACATTACATCCAAGCATGACTTTGCACCCTAACATTCTCCCCCTCAAAGTTAGGATTGGATGTCTGGTTTTAATCTCCAACGAGCTAGCGCGATCAAGACCAAACTCCCCCTCGAAGTAACACCGGTCTTCAAATCCGCAAATGAATATTCGACAAACCCGAGAAGCTTCAAATACCCATCATTCTCCCCCTTTTTATAATCAAAAAATGATTATAAAACCCACTAAGGATAAGAAGCGCCCGAGGAATAATCTTCACAATACTCCCCCTTGATGTGTACCAAAAATGAATCACCAAAAATCTTGCACGGAAAAACAATCACAAAAAAGCCACAAAAAATTCCAATTTATGAAAAATTTTGACTTTTTGGGTGAAAGTTGCAAGATTTTTCAAAATCCGGGTAGATATTGTCACTTTCTGAAACTTGCAGGGACCCGTTGCGCCAAAAACAGCCAAATATGCAAAACTCTCCCCCTTTTCCAAAGTTGGGTAGAAAGCATCAATTTGCACAAACTGCAGGGGCCTCAAATGCACAATCTTCAATTTTCAGCAAAAAAATAGTCCTTTTTCGAATTTGGGTGAAAACTGCCAAAAATTCGAAGTTTCAGGGACCATCTTCATAAATTCTGCCATTTTTCTCAAAAATACGAAGAGTTGTTCCAAAAAATGCGAAGCCTCAAACAATTTTCGAAGTTGGGTGAAAAGTGTCAAAAATTCGAAACTTGCTTTAGTTTTCGAAGTGTCAAAACTTCGAAGGTTCAGGGGCTGTTTTCGAAAATTTGTCATTTCCTTTCAATTCATCAACATACGAAGAGTAACATACGAAGACTAGGATATTTTCTCTCTCCTCTTCGTAAATCTATACCCTTCGAAAAATACACCCCAAAATATAACCCTTCGCTTTTTGACCCTTCGTGTTTTTTTTTTTTTTTATCCTCCATCTTCCCCAATTAACCAAAGATACAAAGCATTCCATTCATACGAAGCATACAAATACTTATATATGAACAGTAGTGAACAATAACCATTCTTTACCCTTCATTAATTGAGACTACCGACTCAAAATTTCACATCTCAGTTTCAAAGCTTCGTATGCATCATCATCCCCCTTCGAATATTCATCAACAACAACCTTCATTAGCCAACATTGATTTCCAAATCTTCGTTAATTCAAGTTCTTCCCAAATCAACACCAACTTAGTCTTCGAAAATTAGTAACCCAAATCTTCGTTTTTCAAAGCAAACCCAGTTCCAAAACATTCAACTGTCGACAATTGAATTCCGATGCAAACAACCTCAAAATCAAATTATCCAACTGTTCGATTTTTCAAAATCAAAACACAAGAACCCTTCGTATATTAATCAATCAAAATCGACATCAACGACTCCATCACAGCAATCGATCGAATCGTTCATTCCAAAATCAAAATCAGAACCCCTTCGTTCAAATCCAAAACCCCAAACCGATTTCTTCAATCAAGCCTTCGTTATCATTCACAAACCCAAATAGATCATTAACCCTTCAAATCTAAAATCCATCCAAGCTATCTGTTCTTACAGTTCTTCTTTTCTTATTGATCTTCCCAAGCATGTACCCTTCGAATCGATCAACTAACCAAGGCTTCGTTTTTATCGACCAGCAGGGCTTCGTTTTTAATCAACCAAAATCGACCCCAACAGCAAACTCGATTTAGACCCCAAAATCCGTTCTTTCCATTCGAAATTAACACACTAAGACCCTTCGATTCAATAACCGATCAAAATCATCTTCCCAAAAGGCTTCGTCATCAACAATCGAAATCAAAATCCTTCTCAATAACGAATTCATCCTCCAAATTCTTCGTTAGTCGAGTTCTTCCCAAATCATCGACCACACTGAAAACCTTCGTACATCAACGATTTCTTCCCAAAATCAAAATTATCGATCATCACACCAAAGGCTTCGATCGATCGACTTTCAAATCTGCTTTGATTAACTCAACACAAATCAACTCCAAACACAGCATATCTCAAGTAATTCTTCATAAATCGAACACTATTGTGACTTCAATTGACTCAGTCTTTGACTATCGACTCCCAAAATGATTCGTCATCAATTGACTTCCCAAAACAGTTAATATCCAAAAGCAAATCAATTGAATATCAATATACACACACTCGACTTTTAATTGACTAAATCAACATCAAAAATCATTTGATTAGAAGCAGTAAGAATCAAACCGAGAAAAACCAAAATCCAATTTAAACTTTCTCGTTTTGACTTGAAATTGATTTGCATCAACGATTTCGAATCCATGTAACATTACTCAATCTTCGATTTTCAAACTTCAATCAAAACAAATGAAACATCGACGATTATGAGATATGAAGAAAGAAAAAAAAACATCGATCAACGATTTTGAACCAGATGAAAGCGAACGACGAGAGCAAAACAAAAAGAATATATAAAGAATCGGAATTATGAACAGATTTTAATAGATGATTGGGCTCAAAATATTGTAAAATTGGATTTAATGAAATATCAATTGGGCTTGAATGAACAGTTACATCAAGATTTAGATCTGGGCTTAGGAAAGATTAAACGAACAATGTAGCATCGGAAATTTAGGCTTTCAAATCTGATTATATGAATATTGAATTAAAATGATTTTGATTTTGGTTTGGGCTTGATCTAAACAAAAAATTTATTGAATCACCAATGGGATTGAAATGGATTTGATTGAACGAGTCAAATCGATCAAAAATGAAAAACGCAAAATATGAATCGAAATCATGGATGTTTTGGAATCCATTTGAGAATTTGAGATACCTTTTTGACGAATCGAGATCCGTTTTCAACGAACGAATCAAATTTGGAAGATCTTGGTTCTTTTGTCGGAATGAGAGAATCTCAAAATCGAACATTGTACCACCCACCATGCGAGATGTACAACTCGTTCTTCGTGTTCTTCAATGATCCAAGAACATCTTCAAAAGAACCACCAACACATTTGGGTTTTGACTTCAAATTCAATGCAACCTTTGGAGATTGTTGCTTTGGAACCCAAATTTGCTTCACGGATTTTGGCTTCACAACATTTGACGATTTTTGTGAGTAAACATTCTTCCGATTCATCTTCTTCTTCTTTTTCTTTCTCATCTTTTTGCATCTTGAAGACTTGACTTCATGAACAAACCCACTTTCAACAACATGAACATTTTGAGTTTGAATCAAATCTTTTGGAGTTTGATATTTGTGAATTTCTTGAATCACCAGCTTCCGATAAGGAATCATTCCTTCAAACGAATCACAAGAACACAAAATATCATCGGTTTGAACTCCAATCGAGCAAAAAAAAATTCATCATGAAAATCAACTTGAACTCCTTTTTCTTGAACATCAAGAACATCACATTGAACTCCATTATCAAGAACTTCAAGAAATTTAAGAGCGCGAAGATCATTTGGGTCTTCAATAAGAGAAACATATCTCTTATTGAACAAATCTCTTTCTTCTCCTTCCTTTTGATTTCTACTACAAACTAATATGGACAAGGCAATTTTATTCAACCATGCAATCTTACAAATTGGTTGAAACACCAAGCTTCCATGATCATCCTTCAAACCTCCATAAGAAACCAAATTACCCCATGAAATCAATTTGCTTAACAACAACCCATAAAATTGATCTTCATTGACTTTGTATTTCACATCTTTAATGATCACAATCCAAGAATCATATGGCAAACCCACCATGATCACAAAAACTTGAAGATTTTTAGAGAGAGAAAGTGATTTTGAATGGGTTTTCTAGAGAGATAAAGTGATACAAACAAGTATTCTAGAGAGAGAAAGTCGAATTATGGATCAAATCAAAGAAAAATTCGACTTCTGGAACACATAAACACTCTCTAAACATGAAGATCAATGAATAATAAGAATCACCAAATCAAAATAGCCATCAAGGATCAATTCTTGATGAAAATCAAGAACACCCACTCTGATACCAATTGTAGTGGTGTTGATTATGATGGCATGTGCGGAATTAGAAAGATCTAGTGATTCGTCATACAAATTCAAGAACACAAGGAGTAAATAAATCTTTGTAAGCTCTTATTAGATCTAGAAAGATTATACAAATGGGTTTGTATACAATTTCTCTCTCTAGTCTAACACTCCAAAATGAACTCTTTACATAATGGGAGTCACTCACTTCCTATTTATAGGAAAGACTCAACCCATTTACACATACAAAGAGGAAAGCCTAAAACATTACATCAAAGCATGACTTTGCACCCTAACATATGGTAAATAATGGGCTTCATTTTGAAAGAATATGGGAAGGGAAGGACTAAAAGCTACATTATGGAAATAAGTTGTAAAGGGATCGGGAGTATATAACTGTGCCTAACTCTAACCCTAAAGATAAACAGTAGCCACCACTCTCCCACCCTTATACCTCCCTTCCACCTCCGGCAACGCTATCCATCGAAACACCACCACTTGTGATGTTGTTCTTCCGACCAGTTGAACCACCAAGGGAGAGTAGCCCTATCGATTGTTGTTTGTTGCTGGCGAATATGGGAGTCAAGGCCGATGTCGGGGCCGTTGTGCATCTGCCTTCTTCGGTTATGACGAACCTTTTCTCCCTCTCTCGTTCTTCTGCCATTTCCCTCATGTGTGTCGCCATCTTCGCCCGATGGCTATCGCATTTCGATGATACCCATTCCAGGACGCAGAAAACCACCATATGGGTGGCGGTGCTGTGTATGTCCGTTTGTGTTTCGTATCTCAGCCATGTCGTGGCGTTGTGCGGGTTCCAGTGGTCACGCGGGTGTGTGTGAGTGAAATGATGGCTGGAGAACGCAAGAACACCACCATGGCAGCCAGCCATGGTGGCTGTCACCGGGAACGCTTTTATGCCGCCAATGACCACCGTGAAGGGTGACTGTAGGCGTGTTGTGGTGTTGGTACTTGTATGTTGTGATGATATAAGGCTATAGTAGCGCCCTTTGGCCGGAGTGGTGAAGAAAATCCCACTGCCACCACCGTGAGGTGGTGGCTGCTATCTCAACTTCGTTGTTGCCGCCGCCGGGAGCCACCAGGTGGGTGAAATGGACTCTAATTGACACAATAAAACCCTTATGGGCTTAATAATATTTTAGTGGGCTTAATAGGCCCAATAAAGCCCTAATTGATCTAAAAGCCCAAAAAATTAATAAATGAGCTAGTATTTGGGTTGGAAACCCTAATCAGAGTTTGGGAAAACCCTAATGCCATTAAAACCCTAATTTAGGAAATTAATCGGGACACACGGGAATTATTTAATAACTGGAGATATTAAATAATAATCATTTGCAAGGAATTAATCTATGTAAGATTGGACTTAATGGATTAAGTCCTTAATGGGTTAAGTAAGAAGACTTAACCCTAATCATCATTTTATGTGAAAACCCTAATTTCACTTGGGTTTATTATTGGGCCTTTCTATTGGGCCTTGATGATTGGATTATTATTGGGTCATCAAAGTCAAGCAATTGGACTAGAATAATTAATGGGCTTTGAGGAGTTAGGCCCAATTTGGAAAATTGGGCCATAGAAGGGCCATAGTTTGGGCCTTAATGATTATATGTAATGTTGGACCTTAGAATAAAGTCATGTAAGGGGTTTGGGTCAAATTTGGAAAATTGGGCCATATGTTGGACTTTGAGTCCTATTCGACTTTGGGCCTATGAATTGGGCCTTGGGCTTCAATAAGCGAAGATGGGAGTAATATAGTAATTACCCAAAGCGTGTATTTGGTTATGTAGTGGAACCCAATTACTAATTGGGTGATGTTTTGATATTAACAGATCGAGAATCTGTCATCCAGCAGTTGTGGTTTAGTCTGCGGGACTTCATCAATGTGGGGTTGAGTCTTCGGGACTTCAGCGGTATGAGGTGAGTTACCTTCCAGTAGGGGTGGGTCTAAGGCCACAATGCCGGCCTACCAACAGGGGTAGTTGGTAGATAATTGTTTTTGTGATAATTATCTTGGTATGCTTATGTGATATGCTTATGAGATATGCTGATGTGATATGCTTATGTGATATGCTTGTGAGATATGCTTATGTGATATGCTATGTGTGTTCATGGTAGTAGCAGGGAATAGTTTTCCCTGACTTGGTCGTGAGGACCAGAGGGTAGGTCGGTACCCCAGATTTGCCTGACTGTATGGTTATATCCTGTTAATGTATGATAGTGGTAGGGGTGAAATAGTCCATGGTTACCGGTTGAAAGATACCGATGGCAGTTACCGGTTGAAAGATACCGATGACGGATACCGGTTGAAAGATACCGATGGCAGTTACCGGTTGAAAGATACCGATGGCAGATACCGGTTGAAAGATACCGATGGCAGTTACCAGTTGGAAGATACCGAATGGGTATACAGAACCCATGCAATGTTTATCTGTCTATTTATGATATAATGTTAGTATGTGATCAGTATGTTACAATGTTAGTATTTGATCAGTATGTTATGATGTTAGTATGTGATCAGTATGTTTATAATTTTAGTATGCGATCAGTATGATCAGGATACATTATTATGTGATAGTGGTATGGGTGAAATAGTCCCCGACTACCGGTTGAAAGATACCGATGGCAGATACCGGTTGAAAGATACCGATGGCAGTTACCTGTTGAAAGATACCGATGGTATTATGTGGTATGTGGTATGATAGGGGAACTCACAAAGTTTTGTGCTTACGGTTTACAGTTTTGGTTTCAGTTACTTTGTTTCAAAGGAAAGGATTCGGCTTGGTCGCAGCGCATCACACTATGTTTTCCGCACACAAGATCCTTGGGATTATACTCGCATATGGTTTCATAATGTTATATTTTGGATTATCAACACTTGGTTTTTATGTAATAACCTACTTAAAAATTAGATTTTTGGCCTTGAATTTTGGGATGTTATAGGTTGGACTCAGACAAGAGTTGCGCAATAGGGTCAAATCCATCACTCTAAGACTATTTAACTTGTGCCACATGTGACTTAGCATATTCACTTAGTAGTCAATTCACATCATTAAGAGTCCCACAAAGCACAAAGCAAGCAACATTCAGACAATGGAAACAACTAACCAACATACTCTAATCAAGCCATTTTATCCTCTAATCAGGACTTTATACTAGCATGCAATTCTAAAGCTCATACAATCAAGCATAAAAAGGAATCTCTCCTGTCATATATTACTGAGCAAATCCTTAGCCTTAATCCAGCAAGAAATTCTCATAATCATAACATATATCATAACAAACACGTATTGGTATTCTAGGAACCACTTACTTGAGCTTGGTTGATTACATGCACCACACCCTTTTCTTATTTCAGAAAACTCTTTTTTTAAATAAAATATATTACTTTTTGAAAAACCTTACCAAATACTCATTTTCAGTTCAGGCACACCCGAGAGTGTGTCCGAATCCCTCTCATATACCAACTTGTAATGTCCCAAAAATAATGACATAAAATTTTCGTTTTTAGATTAATAAATTGTTAATACATATCATTTCCATAAAACCAATGTACCTAGGATTTAGCAAAACATCATTAAATCAGAGTAAATCACAGAATGCAGAAACATACCGTGTGTGCCTTGCAATCATCCGAGCTCTTCCATTATTTTGAAAACTGAATCACCTGAAACATAAACTGAAAACCATAAGCACAAAGGTTAGTGATTTCCCCAAAATACCACATACCATACATACAATCAACATATAGTGGGCCCCGCCCAGTCATCGGGCTCCACCCAACTTCGGACCCCATCCGGCATCGGGCCCCTGCCCAGTCATCGGGCTGAGCTAGGTAATAGATCGGTCCCCGCCAAGCATGCATATAGCATATATCAAATAAACACATACACATGCAATATACATACATAGCATACAAATAGTCATTGGGCCCCGCCCGACATCGGACCTTAGCTCAAAAGCATATAAAAACATACATATGCAAGAGTCACGAAGACAACTAGCATACTAACATAGGATAAAAATGATCCGGCATCGTTTCCTTCGACCCGCTAAACCCAGTAAGCTAACTCACCTTGAGTGAAGAAGTTCATTGAAAAAATCCTTAGTCGCTACTCTGACAACTTCCCAAGCTATCAATACCAAAATAACACCCAATTAGCAATTAGGTTCCAAACTATGATTCAAAATCCATACATGGGGTAAAATGACCATTTTAACCCTGACCCAACATGAACCAAAACTGAGGCCCAAACCCAAAATCAAAAGGCCCAAAACTATAAGATCCGTAAGCCCATTAAATGGCCCAATTTTCCAAACTGGGCCCAATCCATTTGGGCATTATCCTAAAGCCCAATATGTCCTTATCCAATAATAAATTTCAGATGACCCAAAGGCCTAAAAAACAATCTAAAATCAAATAAACCCAAAACAAGCCCATGACCAAGAGCTCAAAAAGCCCACCGATGAACTAAGCGCGTTGCATTCCCCGATGAAGCGTAGGGCATTCGTTGCCAGACCACAAATTGAGACCCCTTGCCTGCACTCGCCGCTTTCCCTAGATGAACACATGGCGTTCCCAACCATTGGCCAAAAATCACACCAAATGTCTTAATACCTTATGTCCAATGTCTAAATCCTCAAAATAGCTTCATATCGGTGACTCAATCCATAAAGTCGAAGGCTTTAAGCCTTTGCATGGCTTAATCAAACCCAACACTAAAGATGAACTCCGAAGGTCAAAATCACTTTAAAATGTCTTAAAGACTTCTTAATACCTTAAGACATCAATCGAAACTTCCAAATCTGATTTCATGCGACTTCTTAAGTCACATAGTTTCCAACTTTATAACTTAACATAACTCAATGGGACCCAAAATAAAACCTTAAGTCCCAGACTTTATTAAATGACTACCAAATCATGCATGGAAGGGTTTTATCCATCAAGATCCAAACTTTATAATTCCATAATCTCAACAAGAACCAAATATGAAGCTCAAAGGTGTTGGAGTAACTTCTACTCACCATAACCACCTTAAAGGGATCAAATTCATAACAAAATACTACTTAGCTAGATCTACGTGAAAGAGTTGTCAAGGTTGGGACTTTATGTTGGGTTTTATGTACTATAACACTCCTAAGGTGCACATGCAACCCTAATACTTTGGATCTAAGTTTTCTCTAGTTATACATGTAACAAAAATCATCCAAAGCATGAAGCCTATAACTAGCATACAACATAGACATTTTAACCATAAAGCTAGTTAGATAATTACCTCTTGTTGTAGTTTGTAGAATTTGGCCTTTCAAGATCTTAGTGCCTCAAATGTTGCACCTCTAATGGAATCACAACACACCATGAACAAATGGAGGATTTTGAGAGAGAGGTTAGGCACACCAAAAATCGGCTATACTCTTCATGGAATACACACATAATGATTTTATGGTTTAGGGAATACATATATAGTCTATAATTCCAAGAGTCATACGTAAACCATAATTCTTACACTTAGGCTTATGATTCAATAACTCATATAGACTAACTCTTCATGGACTCTCACATAAACTTAGTCCATCATGGATCAATAGCCCAAACCATATGTATCACTGATTTACATAATCAGTCCTTATGAATTTAATTAGTCTCTTTTGATTACTAAATTAATTCCAAATCAATTTTTCATCAATACTAATTAAATAATATGATTTCTCATTTAATATATTATACTTATAATATATTAATAAATCACAAATAACCTCTTTCTCAAATATCCATCCTATCAAATTACACTGGTGAATGCAACTCAAAAGGCCCTTGCTACTCTCAAGTCAAGTACATACCAATTATAGTTATGGGCTTAGACACCTAATCCAAAAGTCTCCCACTTAGATAAGTCTAATAACTATAACTGCAAGTACGACATCAAAACCCGACTAGCAATCATAGCACTTAAAAGCCGATGTCGAACTCTGACGCATCCTTTAGATAAGGGATCATATATTCCTCCATTCTAGATATCGTATAGACATGATAAATGGATTATAATTGTTCTCTATGTCCATGTGTTGTTTCCCGGTTTCGGATTTATGATGACTGACTAATTGAACAAATCAAATCAGTCCAAGCTTGGCGAAGCACTTAGGGTGTCATCACTAAATCATCGAGGGGCCCACAGATATCGCTTTTATCCCTCTTAGGGTAAAAGGAACGGATAAACTTCGACTCATATGCTTGCTCTGTTTACTCATCAAATCACACACAATAATGCGCTTTATAACACCAAGTTACTGGTGCGTTTACACATCATCAATGTGCAATGGACTTCTAAAGTGCAACAATACGTCTCCGTTTCAAGAATATAAGATATTATCGTCTCACTAATCACTCGTGATAAAATCCATGAAGTGATTAAGTGAGCGTGGGTTTAGTCCAATACTCAAATCTTGTTACCGGAGTACTCATGAACACTGCATCAAACTTGTGCTATGTCTAAATACTTTAGACAATCTACAGACGGATTCATGACAGTCTTACCTCAATACCTATTTCGAAAGTATGATTGACTGCAGATAGTTTGAATAATCTTATTATTCGGGAAGTCAAAACATGCAATGTGAAACACAAGAATAATCGAATTCAATATGGTCTCAAAACTTTTGAATATGAATAAAACACCTTTTATTTAATCACCATATTAAGTACACATTATTCATTGTATAATGTTTTGATTATAATTGAATTAAAACAACAGTTATCCCATGCTCCAAGCATGAACACTATGTTTATATATGGTCCTTACTTTGTGAAATAGATCAATTGAAAAAATTTCAATGATGCTCATTTCACAATTCCAAATCCTTATTACTTAGTGTAAGAATACCTAATTGTTGCCACTATAAGAATGTGTTAATTTCTAAACTATCATGCAATGTATCTTTTGTAATGTCGAGGTACCAAAGTCACAGAGACTTTTCCAACGATATTACACAGTGTTCTATTGGAGATTGTTACAAGGCAATTCCCCATAAATGAAGTCTCACATTCAAGATACATTCCTTGAACATCCTTCTTTCATAAAAGTTTCTAACTTAGATTCTTAATATACAACTCCCATTACGGAAACATTTCCGTAATTGCCATATGACTATTCATTCTAAATAGAAGCCTATCTATTCAGAATTATATCAATATGGTCCATCCATTGCAATACTTCCAACTGTCTACAAGAAACCAATCTTCGGTCAACCTCAAATTGTCCTTGACAGCTATGTAATATCTTTAGTCATATCCGGTTCTGGTCCTTTTTCCCTCTTAATGCGCTAGGATTTGGAAAATTAGAACATGTTAATATTATAGCATATGCAATCGATCTTATGCCTGTAGCATATGGGACACGATTCATAATTCCTTACATATAGACATGATACTTGACAAGTCCTTTGCTATAATATTTCCATATATAGAATTTCCTTAAGTTGAATCATTTCAACATAACATTCATGTATGTACATGACTATATTGTATTAAAATCACAATCTAAGATATTAGATTCGAAATGAAGTATTAGTTCCTCACCCTTAGACTTTCTATAGCGAAACAAATTTTCATCCTCTGCAACCTTGCAAATTTAAAACTTTGTTTCTTATAAATAGCATTGCTAACTTGGAACATTTAACGTCATAACTGTGCTCCCACTAGCATAATGACTACATACTTACAAGCATAACACTTTTGCTCCCACTAGCTTTGACATGTACCTAGAAATCAGTTGGACTTCTAGAAATCAATAAGTATTGACTTTCTTACCAAAGTTCAGAAATCAGATACGAGATGCTTCGATAAGCCTTTATCTACGCTTCTCAATTTCATACACCATACAATAGACAGCTCACGTGTGATTCTAAACCTTTTCAGAACTTATAGCGATAAGTCCCAAATGTTCAAACCTTTTTCCGTTTCTCACAATTTGAACTATGAAGAGGGATCTCGTAATCATACTCGAATTTGAGAACGTAATTAGCACAACTGCTTACTCTAATCCTTTAAAATATACTCGGGTAAGTGTTTCCTCACAATCATTTTCATGAAGTGGAGGGAGACCTTTTGTCACTTAGATTTTATGGTGTATGTGTTCGTATTCAAACTCATATGGAATGAACTTGTTCAATCTAGATTTCCTTCCACTTGGCAGCACAAGGGCCTACCATGTCTTCCAAGTTGTTGAGTAGTTCACCATTACAAATCAATGAACTTTCATTGATCAAGGTGCTTTGCCTTATGCATACAATTGAGAACTCATAGAACCCACATGCTCAGGTAACTTTGACTGGAATGAGCACAGAAACAAGAATACGTCAACACGATAGGGTATAAACCTTAAGTCTTGTGCTAGTAATAAACAATAGGTTTATTCTTGATTAGTTCTTGAAACTATTCAAGATCATTAAGCCTCCCACTGACCTCTTGACATATAAGATTATCTTGTCAAGAAACATTCATTGACAAACAAATATTCAAGAATTAGTGCAGGTTCTTATCAAGAAAAACAATTCATACAATTGGTCTTAGTTAGTCTTTGTTTATCCAAAACATCACAACTACCAATCTCAAATGTGCAAGAGTAAGAGTGTAACATCCCCAAAACACAATCTAAAAATTTCGTTTAATTTAATTATAAAAACCATAGTCGATAAACCTCATATAAAAATCATAAGCAATGTATCTCAAAATATTATAACAACTGTCAAGTATATCAGAGTATAAACATCCCAGGTTGAACAAATGGTGTGTGCACTGCAATCTTCCTGAGCTCCTCTTTTGAAAACTGAGTACCTGAAACCATAACTGAAAACTGTAAGCACAAAGCTTAGTGAGCTCCCCCAAACTACCACATACCATACAATAACATATAAACATATATTGGGCCTTGCCCACTGCATCGGACCGAAGTCCGGAACTAACTAGGGCCTTGCCTTCTGCATCGGACCGAAGTTTGAAACTAACCAGGGCCTCACCCTCTGCATCTGACCGAAGTCCAGAAACTGCATCGGACCGAAGTCCGAAACTAATCAGGGCCTCGCCCTCTGCATCGGACCGAAGTCCGGAAACTTCATCGGACCGAAGTCCGAAACTAATCAGGGCCTCGCCCTCTGCATCAGACTGAAGTCCGGAAACTGACTGAACATAGAATATCATAATCATATCTACTAGTATAAGCACATATACTGCATACTGCATCGAACCGAAGTCCGGAACACATAACACAAAAACATGCTTGAATCACAAAGACATGAAGCACACTGAACTATTGCATCGGACCAAAGTTCGGTAGTACTGCTAACTAAACGGGCTGACATTGTGGCCATAGACCCGTTCCTACTGAAAGGAAAATCACCTCACACTGCTGAAGTCCTGCTGACAAAACCATAGCTGCTGGATGACAGATTCCCGATCTATTAATATCAAAATAATACCCAATTAATAATTGGGTTCTAACCCATATTCATAAATCCATGCTTGGGGTAAAAGACTATTCTACCCCTAACTTGGCTTGATTCAAGCCCAAGGCGCAATCCAAAAGGCCCAAAAGTCCAACTAGAGCTTAAAGCCCAACATATGGCCCAATTTTCCAATTGGGCCCAAACCTCTACATGGACTTCCCTTAAGGCCCAATTGTTCCGTCCAGTCCAACATGTCTCATTCTATGGGCCCAATATCGTACAACCATCTAGGCCCAAACTATGGCCCATCTATGGCCCATTTTTCCAAATTGGGCCCAATCCTTCATATAGGCCTTACCCTAAGCCCAACTAATTATTCTAGTCCATTTGATTATTCTTGGATGGCCCATTAATAAACCAATTACCAAAGCCCAATCAAAAGGCCCAACTCACGGCCCAAGTGAAATTAGGGTTTCACATAAAATGATGATTAGGGTCAAGTGTTTCTTACTTAACCCATTAAGGACTTAATACATTAAGTCCTTTACTCTACTAGATCAATGATATGGAGAAATTGGGCTTAATACACAATCCAATTTCAACGGCCCAATAGTGGTTCCAATAAGTCTAAGGCCCAATTACTCACAATTAGGGTTTTCTAAACCCTAATTAGGGTGTTTCACCCAAACATGGGCCAATAGGCTCAAAAATAATCCTTAAGCCCATTAGGATTTTGCTTGGTCAATTAGGGTTTGCTAGTTGGGCACCACCCACTACCACCTCGGGTAGTGGTGGTCAATGGCGGCTCACGATGGCGCCCACCACCTCACGGTGGTGGTTTAGTTTATTTTCATTATTCCAAATTCAAATTACATTTTACAATGCTAAATCTCAAATAACCATACACACACACACTAAAGTAATCTAAACATACACACACAGTCACACCGGGGTGGCCGGCGGTGGCGCTTCCTGAATTTCCGACCGAGACTCACTCCTACAATGAGCAATAACTCAGAACTCAACATAATTGCGACACAACAACTGAGATGCGTACAACAACCTCCTTTAGGGTGGCGGACGCTGACCGGAGTAATCAAAACGAGCCTTACGGGAGGCGGCAATCTTGACTGTTGCCTAACACAGGAGAGATGGAGAGAAGGACTTGGGGCGACGCTAATGGCAGCAGCAGCAACGACAGAAGATAACCCTAGATCGTCCTTTATTGATGACGACGAAATGGAAAACATCATCGGGAAAAGGCTGAGATGGTGGCGTTAGACGGCAACACCGCGACTCCTTAGTGCTACAACGACGGACGTAGGCTGAGGCAGCCAACCAAACATGACACCAACGTACCCATGAATGGCTTCCCGATCCCCCGAGCCTCTTCGTCTTGTCGGCGGCGGAACAAGGTGACTGCTTATGTGGTTCTTTAGTGTTGGCGAGGAGATGGCGGCTGGGAGGAGAGGATGAAGAGGGTGACGGCTAGGTAATGGCACTTAGGTTTAGGGTTATGGATGAGTCGATGGTTATATACCCGATTCACAAAACTTCAACCCATAATGACAGAATTGGCCCCTCCTTCTCCAATTTCCTTCAAACTAATCCATTTTTTACATTTTTAACCCTGCCTTCAGAAATCTGTACAACTAAATCCAAAACTTACCTTTTAATCCCTGAGCCCATAATTTTTTTTCATAATAGGTCCCTAAATTACCAATAAACCCTTAAGTCTTCAAATCTTTTCAATTTAATTCCATAAATTACCAAACGCACCCTGACCTTCAAAATCCTTTTCAATTTAGTCCCGGACTTACACTTTTAACCCCCAACTTTTAAAATTCTTCATAGTTTAGTCTGTGACTTACATTTATTAATTTATTTAAATAAACGGGGTGTTACAAAGAAAACATTTTTCTACTCCATATTTCATGATGTGTTATAAACCTACATAGGATATGTCACTCAAGACACAATCTCGGAGTATAACTCTAAGACTTGATTTTGGAACGAAGTATGACTCATCCTTTTGATTTTTAACCATTCGATAATCATTACGATGATCATAAAAAACGATACTAAAGTATTCTCCTTTCCTTTCAGATTGGAGAAACTTCCATCTTTCTGCCTAATTTGATTCTTCTTATTCGTTCTGCTATACTTTGAATCTTTTTAATGTATCAGAATTATACTTTAATCTTTTAAGCATAATCATATTTACTAAACTTTTAGTAAATCATGACGAATAGTCTTTATCATTCTTTGTGGTGGATCTGACAAGTACACATCAATGTGCACTGGATCGTTAAGTCTTTCACATGACTCACATACATATATGAACAAGGAATTAATCTTAATTTCCCAAAGATGAAGATTCTCACTTATCACACAATACAAGTCGTATGATTCCAAGTTTCTGTCCAATTGAAAGTTTGGTGATGAGAATTCTTCCTTATTTGGTAAACTATGACACTTACCACAAATGATATAACTAAGAATCAAATCCATTGCTAACAATATATAAAAAACCAATTTTCACAAATGACATTGTAAGGAAATATAAAATAAGAAAAAATCAAATTTTCCATTATTTATAAAATGCAGAAAAAACTTGTCCCTACAATGCAAATTCATATGAAAACTATGTTCCTAGACATTCCTAAGCAATCTATTATAACTCCTAAGCAACAGCTCAAAAATTTGATCATCGAACCATGCGATCGAAATCCACTTCTTCATGATCAGACTCGACATGCTATTTCCTTTAAGCTTCCTTCTTTCTCTTTGATTCTGCAAAACATCAAAATGTAACTTTACATCATGTAATAAGAATCACTAAATGGGAACTTAATATAGTAAGACAATGGACTTACCTGAAGTAGACCTATACAATTTGATTTTACCCTCACTTAGATCTCTCAGGTAGTCTAGTAAACTTCGCTTCCAATGTCCCTTTAAATGGAAGTAGAAACAAGTGGACTCTTTGGCATTCGCATATGAAACCATCTCAGAACTGGCTTTTCTATTATGGTCAAATCTTTTGACCATGGCCAATTCCTTTCCCTTAGGAGAAGGAATCATTTCTGGGATTTCTATTTCATTGCCGACGTCTATTTTAATTTGGGATGTAGATCTTCCAATCAAATTCGCTTGACCAGTACGCAAAATCATTGCTGATTCAGCAACAATTAGCAAATAGGTAAGATCAATAAGGGTCACGTCGCGGTCTGTCATATAGTAATCTTTAATGAACTCACTATATGACTCGGGAAGTTATTGAACAAGCAAGTCAACAACCAACTTCCTTGACACAATGACTCCTAACATTCCCAGCCTATCAGTGTGTGACTTCATCTCCAAGACATGTGCACACACAGACCTTCCATTTTGGTGTTTGCTTGCCAATAGGGTTTGAGTGACCTTTAACTTTTCAAGTCGACGAACATGTGGGTCATGGATAATTATTGGAGGAGGTGGAGCAAGTGAAGTATGATTTCCATTTCCACGATCCAATCGTGGGACATCATCTTCATGAGGAAAAATATTTCCAAAATATTCGGGAAGACCATAGTTGTCAGAACTAGACATATTTAAGGGAGAAATTCAAGTTAGTTGATTTAAGTCCTTAATATAACACCCAAATGAAATATTAATGCTAGGATGCAACACAATATTCTACAATTCGGAAGAGGGATGCGGTAATCCAATTGCAAACTATTTTTTTGTAGCTAAATGACGATTTACCAATTCCACCACAAAAATGAAATTTTAAACGAATTAGGTTTTAATTGAATTTCCTAGATATGTTAAGATTCATTGAACTTTTCAATGGCATGTTTAATATCGATATGCCCTTCAAATTTGTGATTGGGATACCGAGGAGCACAAACAAGGTGTGAATTACCATGCAAATTCTCTTGGTACTCTCGAAGTCATTTATCACCTAATCAATGTGTTGGTTAACCACACACGCTCCATTGATATGTGATAACCTACGAGCTACCCATTGATATCCTTCATTAGTCCCGTATTAGTGTGACGGTTAACCACATACACTCCACTAACGACCAACAAGGTACAATTTGCAATTTCATGGATTAGTACCAAATTCACATTTTTCCTAAGTAATTAAGATTGGGAATTTATAAAACATTTAGTTACTTGGTATTTCAATATACTTATAATGGAAGTTCGTGTCCTATCTTACCTGTTCGGCTAACGATCCTCCAGTAATCAAGGGTGCATTGGGAAAAAGTGGATACCCAATGACGATCATTTTACAGGCCGCTTTTTTAAACACGCCTTATAGACCAACTTCGTGGATGAGGCCTACTATCGGTAAGACTGACCTTTTACTTATATAGATATAATATATTAAACTTTTAATTTTATATAGCATAAGGGTGTATTTTAAACTTTTAAAATACTAGGTGGTTTAATATATTAACAAATTATACTCTTAATTTAATTAATCTTAAGTCATGTGATTATGGATTTAATAATACTCTCTTAATTAACAATTAATTAACTTAATAAAATCCATAAGAGTGTAATTGAACTATTAAAAAACATCAAGGTTATAAATATAAAATTCAAAATTAAAAACTAGTTAACTAATTTTTAAGTTATGAACCCAAGAGTTCCACCTTTTGAAACCTTTCAATTACTATAGTTAATGTTTCATAAAAGAGCCTTTTTAAGTTCCAAAACATGATGTCAAGTTTTGTAACTTCTGAAAAACTTTTGAGTTCCAAAACTTGATGGCATGTTTTGTAACCTCACAAAACCATTTAGATCAAATTTAAACTAATAATATAATCATATATATATATATATATATATATATATATATATATATATATATATATATATATATATATATATATATATCATTTGCCAATTTGACCTAATGCAACTCTTGTAGAAAGATAATTTCACATCAAATTATAGAAACAATTAATTTATCACATAAACATGTAACTATCTCAAAAATTTGACTAGATAATCACAATTCAAAATTCACAAATAATTAGTTTCTCATATAATATATTGATTATCTTAAATTTTGACCATTATCTTTTAATTTAGATGAGGATAATTATTTTCATAAGATAAAAATTGAATTTTGATCAACAAAACAACTTATAGTAATTATCCAAATCCAAATTAAGACAAGAAATCTGAAAAATGTGTCGGACCCGTCACCACCTCGTGGTGATCAGGCAGAGTCCGAAAAAATGATTTTTTCAGTTTTGAACAAACAACAATTGAAACAAATAACAAAAAACACCATAGGCTCTGATACCACTGTTGGGTTTTATGTACTATAACACTCCTAAGGTGCAAGTGCAACCCTAATGCTTTGGATCTAAGTTTTTCCTAGTTATACATGCAACAAAAATTATCCAAAGCATGAAGCCTATAAGTAGCATACAACATAGATATTTGAAACATAAAGCTAGTTAGATAATTACCTCTTGTTGTAGTTTGTAGAATTAGCTCTTTCAAGAGCTTAGTGCCTCAAATGTTGCACCTCTAATGGAATCGCATCATACCATGAACAAACGGATGACTTTGAGAGAGAGGTTAGGCACACCAAAAATCGGCTATACTCTTCATGGAATACACACATAATGATTTTAGGGTTTAGGGAATACATATATAGTCTAGAATTCCAAGAGTCATATGTAAACCCTAATTCTTACACTTAGGCTTATGATCCAATAACTCATATGGACTAACTCTTCATGGAATCTCACATTAACTTAGTCCATCATGGATCAGTAGCCCAAACCATATGTATCACTGATTTACATAATCAGTCCACGTTAATTTAATTAGTCTCTTTTGATCACTAAATTAATTCCAAAGCAATTCTTGATAAATACTAATTAAATAATATGATTTCTCTATTAATATATTATACTTATAATATATTAATAAATCATAAATAACCTCTTTCTCAAATATCCATCCTATCAAATTGCCATGGTGAATGCAACCCAAAAGGACCATGCTACTCTTGGGTCAAGTACATACCAATTATAGTTATGGGCCTAGACACCTAATGCAACAATTTATACCTCCATAAGATAGATCTAGGTAGACAAATCCTGGATCCAAAATCTCCAAGTCAAGCAATGAGTCTTCAAGAAATTCCTTCTTCATCCTTAAGCACCAAAATACTTATAAACCACTTTAAAGCTCAATAATCACTCAAATGGAGGTTAGGGTTTCGTTCTTAGGGTTGGGGAGGATGGAGGTTGAAGGAAATGAGGGTTGGAGGTGAGTTAATGTTTTTATATAGAGTCCAAGACCCTAAATTAGGGTTTTAATCTGGCCTGACGAACGCAAGGCGTTCCCAAATGCACCCGCGTCCAAATTCCCATAACTTTTGCATCTCTTATCCATTTTCGACGTTCTTTATATTGACAAAAAGGTAACGAGAAGCCATACACTTCTATAAACTTTATTTACTCTGAAAACCAACCGACTTTAAATCCATAATTCATAAAAGACCAAAATATCAAATTACGATTATACTATTGA